>NC_041220.1:134893527-134937705 GCF_002837175.3 Physeter macrocephalus | reverse complement strand
ATATAAATATATAAATATATATGTAAATATATATATATAAATATATAAATATATATATAAATATATATATATAAATATATAAATATATAAATATATATATATATATATATATATATATAAAGAACCTTCCCTAGCTGAGATTAGGGAGAAACTTTCAACAAATTTTGATGGCTATGTGTGGGTGATATGATAAATTTAATAACCCAGGGTCCCTAGTTATACAGTGAGTCTGCACCCATCTGCCACTTCTTTCTTATGTGGTCTTCTCCAAGAGTATAACAGCATTGTGCTGAAAATTTGGGATAGGGCTGGAGGGCTAAGGAAAGAAACCATAGAGGGAATACAGCCATTCACTGAGTGTGGAATAGCTCCTCAACAAAGGGTAAGTGAGGAATCAGTTGTGAGAGTGAGAAACGACCCTAGCGGTGAGAGATATCTCTAGGCATAGAAAACTGAGGGTAAGCCTTAAGAGAAATAACTCACTAGCATCTAGTTTCTGGGTAGCACTGTGCTCACTTTGATGAAGAGACTTTGTTGATCTTGACTTAAAAACATTTAAAATCAGTGGTAAACTGAATCTAACTAAAACTGAAACAGAGCTCAAAACCAGCTCAACTCTAGAGTAGACTGACTCAGTACCCTTTCACCCTAATGGCATTACAAATATAGGGCCACACATGTGTTTTAATAATAATAATAATAATAATAATAATAATAACAAAAACAACACAGGGAAAATACTTATGCAATAGATTGTTGCTTACCTGTGGATTTATTTATTAAAAAAAGAATCCAAAACTGCACATTATTTATGGAAGAAAGCATAATCCCCACATTTTATCATTCTAATCTATGGTTTTTTTTTAAACCTGCATGTTGCAAAATTACGCTCTCGTTTGTTTTTTGTTTTTCTTTTCCCCTCAAACATGGGGACAAGTAATGCAATGCATGACTACCTATGATTGCAACATATATTGATTAAAATATAAGAATAATAACTCAAATGGACATTAACATGTGCATTAGCTTCTTATTGCAGCTGTAACAAACTTCACAAAGTTGGCGGTTTATAATAACAAAAAGAAATTATCTCACAGTTCTAGAGTTCATGAGTTCAAAATGAGTCTCACTGAGATAAAATCAAGGTGAGAGCAGGGCTGCATTCCTTGTGGAGACTCCAGGGAAGGAATCAACTTGCTTGCCTTTTCCATTTTCTAGATGTGACCTGCATTCCTCGGCTTGGGGCCCCACGTTCCCTCAGCTATCAAATCACTGTGACCTCTGTTTCTATCATTATGTTCCATTCTCTGTCTCTTCTGCCTCTTTTTCATCTTTCAATGACCCTCATGACTACACTGGAAATGCAGAGAAGATCAAGCATGATCTCCTTATTTTTAAATTCTTAATTTAATCACATTTGCAAAGTCTTTCTTGCCATATAAGGTAACATATTTACACATTCTGGGTATTGGAAAGCAGACATCTCTGGAGAGCCATTATTCTGCCTACCATAATATGTAAATCTCCTTTCTAAAATATCCTGTATTTCCTTGATTTAAATCTTAATTCCTCTCATCTGGCAGTTTGAACCAATATTTAATTTAAAACTGATAGTTTTGCAAACAATTTAATTTTTTGTGAAAGTTGATTCTAAATTTCTCTGTTATTCCTCATTCTTAAGTTAACCAGTTCTCATCTATATGCTGTTTTCTTATGCATTTATTCTAAAACCTTCATTGCATATATTTTATATATTTTTATTACATATATAATGCATGTATATACATTTAGATAACATTCCTGATGATGTGATTGTTTGGAAAAAAGTTTTTGTACTGTCCTGGAGCTTTTATAACTCAAAAGAAAATTGGAAAATACGCAGTGGTGATAAATGCTATACTATTTATAATATGAGTTCGTGTGATAGGGAGGAACGGGGGGAAAGGTCCACTTTAGGTTGGGGTGTCACAAAAGACTTCTGTGAGACCTGATGTACTCGAAGGGACTCTAAATTCAAAAAATTCCATAGAGAAAACTCTTTGTTGTGGGGTTGTGGGTGTGACAACTCTTTTCTTAAAGAGAGCCTTTAGAGCTTTTATATCTAGAATATATATATATATATAAATATATAAATATATAAATATATATATATATATATATATATATATAAAGAACCTTCCCTAGCTGAGATTAGGGAGAAACTTTCAACAAATTTTGATGGCTATGTGTGGGTGATATGATAAATTTAATAACCCAGGGTCCCTAGTTATACAGTGAGTCTGCACCCATCTGCCACTTCTTTCTTATGTGGTCTTCTCCAAGAGTATAACAGCATTGTGCTGAAAATTTGGGATAGGGCTGGAGGGCTAAGGAAAGAAACCATAGAGGGAATACAGCCATTCACTGAGTGTGGAATAGCTCCTCAACAAAGGGTAAGTGAGGAATCAGTTGTGAGAGTGAGAAACGACCCTAGCGGTGAGAGATATCTCTAGGCATAGAAAACTGAGGGTAAGCCTTAAGAGAAATAACTCACTAGCATCTAGTTTCTGGGTAGCACTGTGCTCACTTTGATGAAGAGACTTTGTTGATCTTGACTTAAAAACATTTAAAATCAGTGGTAAACTGAATCTAACTAAAACTGAAACAGAGCTCAAAACCAGCTCAACTCTAGAGTAGACTGACTCAGTACCCTTTCACCCTAATGGCATTACAAATATAGGGCCACACATGTGTTTGGGTTAAGTATTGTTAATTTCAATTTCTATGTTATTTTGTACAAAAGCTCTGCCATATAATAAAAAATATGATTGGAAAGAAGTAGAAATGTATGAACCATAATTAAAATAAAAACAGTTAATAGAAGAATATATTTTTGACTTCCCTGGTGGTCCAGTGGTTGAGAGTCCTCCTTCCAGTGCAGGGGATGCAGTTTCAATCCCTGGTCTGGGAACTAATATCCCACACAGCGCGGGGCAACTAAGCCCACGTGACACAGCGACAGAGCCCATGCACTCTGGAACCCACGCGCAACAACTAAGGAGCCTATGCGCCACAACTAGAGAGCCCATGCACAGCAACTACTGAGCCCACGTGCCAAAACGAATAGCCCGCACACCTCAGCGAAAGATCCGATCCTGCATGCCACAACTAAGACCCAATACAGCCAAAAATAAATAAATATTTTTTAAAAAAGAAGAAGAAGAAGAATATATTTGGGGAATCAAAAAGGGACCAGCAACCTTGGCAGGAAGCTGAGGGTGAGGAGCGGCCCCTCACTCAGAAAAGCCCCCTCATGGAGGAGAAATCAGCTGGTACAGAAAGGGATCTTCTGAGGAATAAAAGGAGAGCAAAGCAGATGGTCTTGGAAAGCAGGACAGAGTAAGAACTACGCACATGGTCTGTGCAACAGCCCCGTGCACCACAGCCTGAGTCTTGTTTCTCCTGTTGCGGAGGGGGGCTGGGTGCTGGAAACTGGGGGTTGGAGTGTGGGCCCAGGGAGGACCACCTGAAAAGACAGCCTGAAGGGACAGGAGTAAGGAGCTCCACAACCAGGAAAATTTGCAGAAAAATCCCAGGACACCATAGAAGCAAGTTGTCATTGTTGAGTGGTACACAAGGGGTAGGTTCCCCATGGCAACCCCTTTCCCCACCTATCAACTCTTTGGTCTCCAGGAGCACTGGGAGGGACACTCATCTGAGCAGGCTCACCTGACCCTCAAGCCAAGGCCTCCTGCATAGGCTCCAGGGTCCTGAGTGCCACCCATCCCAAACGTTCCTTGGGAATCAGCCTGGGCAGCCCTGCCTGAGATGGGAATCACCAATGCTGACAGGGGCTGAGTGCTAACGTGTAGGGTTAAGAGAGAATATCTGGGGAGAGGGACGCTGTTGGCTATGCATATACAACAGACGGGTCAGGAGTGAGTGGCTCTGTGACTGAGAATGGCCCTAGAGGAAGCGTGGTCTACCTAGGAAATGAGGCTCCGTTGTTGAGTGGCACACAAGGTGCGGGGCTGCTATTCCTTCTACATGCTGTTCCCTGCCTGTACGGGCACTGGGAGGGACTTCCACCAGAGTGAGCATGCCCCAGTCTGTTGCAACTGCCTGCTATTCTGTACCACCACAGGCAATTCACACACACCCCGGTTGTGGCTGCCATACCCCTCCCAGGCCTGAGTAAGTGTGCCTCAGTCAGCCACTGTTTTTTCTCCCTCAGTGAACCCCAGCCAACCCCTACCTCCCTCTTGCCTGGGTGGGGAAGAGATGCCTGAGGGTGGTGCACATACAGAGGTGGGGGCAAACCCAAAGCTGAGCACAGAAATCTATCCTTACAGCTGAACAAGCCGTGGATTAGATCCCTGCAGTCTGCTTAACAAATCCTGCATCTGTGGAATATCTGAATAGACAACGAGTGTTCCCACAACGGAGACCAGTCTAGCTTTTGCAGCAGCGTACTTTGGGGACAAGTACACATGGGAGTTGGGCCAGGTCAGAGTTTGAGCTGGCCTCACAGTGCCAACAGCAGACCCAGAGACCTACCTAGATATATTGCATGGCTTGCTGGGGAGATGGGGGTTGGCTGGGGCTCACTGTGGGAGCCAGAACACGGACAGAGGAGGCCTCAGTAAAATATTCTTGTTACTATTATTTTTGTTTGTTTGTTTTGGTTTGTTCAGTTGGTGGTGTTGTTTTTATTATTTTTTATTTTTCTGTTTTTTTAATATATCTTTTTAATTTTTCTTTTTTACTTTAGTTTTGTTGTTTTGTCTTTTTGTTTTCGTCCTTTGTTTATATATATATATAAAACTTTTATATTTATCTACTTTTGTATCATTTTTCTGTGTTTGTTTTATGTTTTCTATGCTTGTTTTTTGTTTGCTTTCTGTTTTTATTTTTCATTTTTTGTTTTTGTTAGCTTAGTCCTTATTGATTGCTCTGATTTTTGAGATCATTTCACTGTTTGTTTGTGCTTGGTTTTTGATTTGGTTTGGTTTTATTTTCTTCTGTCTGCTTCTTTGTTTCTGTTAGTTTGGTTTTATTCTTATCATTTGTCTTGGATTTGGTATATCTGTTTGTGTTCTTTCTTTTGTGTGTGTGTGTGTGTGTGTGTGTTGTGCTGTTGTTGTTGCTGTCTGTTTTTGTTTTTGCTATTTCTCTTGGGTTTTGTTTGTTTCTTTTCTTTTACTTTTTTAAAATTTTCTTTTTCTTTTCTTTTCTTTCTTTTTTCTCTGGCCATGGTGCACAGCTTGCAGGTTCTTAGTTCCCCAGCCAGGGTTCAGGCCTGGGACTCCGGATGGGAGCCCCGAGTCCAAGATGCTGGACCACCAGAGAATTCCCAGGCCCAAGGAATATTAATTGGGGTTGCTCTCCCAGAGGTATCTATCTCGACACCAAGACTGGGTTTTACCCAACTACTTGCAGGCTCCAGTGCTGGACACCTCACCCCAAACAACCAGCAAGACAGGAACACTGTGCCACCCAACAGCATACAGGCTGCCTAAAGTCATACTAAGCTCACAGGCACCCCAAAACACACCACCTGACACGATCTTGCCCATCAGAGGGAAAAGACTCAGCTTCACCTACCAGAGGGAAGGCACAAGTCCCTCCCACCAGGAAGTCTACACAAGCCCCAGGACCAACCTCACCCACCAGGGACAGACAGCAGAAGCAAGAGGAACTATGACCCTGGAGCCTGCAGCAAGATATCATAAGCACAGTAAGTTAGACAAAATGAGAAGACAGGGAAATATGTTGCAGATGAAGGAGCAAGGTAAAAACCCACAAGACCAAATAAATGAAGACAAAATAGGCAATCTACCTGAAAAAAAAAATTTAGAGTAATGATAGTAAAGATGATACAAGATCTCAGAAATAGAATGGAGGCATGAATGAAGAAGATACAAGAAATGTTTAACAAGGACCTAGAAGAACTAAAGAACAAACTAACAGTGATGAATAGCACAATAACTGAAATGAAAAATACACAAGAAGGAATCAATAGCAGAATAACTGAGGCAGAAAAATGCATAAATGAGCTGGAAGATAGAATAGTGGAAATAACTCCTGCAGAGCAGAATAAAGAAAAAGGAATTAAAAGAAATGAGGACAGTCTCAGAGACCTCTGGGACAACATTAAATGCCCCAACATTAGAATTATAGGGGTCCCAGAAGAAGAAAAGTGTCAGAAAATATTTGAAGAGATTATAGTCGAAAATTTCCCAAACATGGGAAATGAAATAGTCACCCAAGTCGAGGAAGCACAAAGAGTCTCATACAGGGTAAACCCAAGGAGAAACACACCAAGACACATATTAATCAAACTATCAAAAATTAAATACAAAGAAAAAAATATTAAAAGAAGCAAGGGAAAAGCAACAAATAACATACAAGGGAATCCCCATAAGGTATCAGCTGATTTTTCAGCAGAAACTCTGCAGGCCAGAAGGGAGTGGCAGGATATATTTAAGGTGATGAAAGGGAAAAAACTACAACCAAGATTACCCAGCAAGGATCTCATTCAGATTCAATGGAGAAATCAAAAGCTTTACAGACAAGCAAAAGTTAAGAGAATTCAGCACCACCAAATCAGCTTTACAACAAATGCTAAAATAACTTCTTTAGGCAGGAAATAGAACAGAAGAAAAAGACCTACAAAAACAAACACCAAACAATTAAGAAAATGGTAATAGGAGCATACATGTTGATAACTACCTTAAATGTAAATGGACTAAATGCTCCAACCAAAAGGCACAGACTGGCTGAATGGATACAAAAACAAGACCCATATATACGCTGTCTACAAGAGACCCACTTCAGACCTAGGGAAACATACAGACTGAATGTGAGGGGATGGAAAGAGATATTCCATGCAAATGGAAATCAAAAGAAAACTGGACTAGGAATACTCACATCAGACAAAATATATTTTAAAATAAAGACTATTACAAGAGACAAGGAAGGACACTACATAATGATCAAGAGATCAATCCAAGAAGAAAATATGACAATTGTAAATATTTATGCATGCAACATAGGAGCACCTCAATACCTAAGGCAAACGTCAACAGCCATAAAAGGGGAAATTGACAGTAACACAATAATAGTAGGGGACGCTAACACTCCACTTACATTAATGGATAGATCATCCAGACAGAAAATTAATAAGGAAACAGAAGCCTTCAATGACACATTAGACTAGATAGACTTAATTGATATTTATAGGATTTTCCATCCAAAAGCAGCAGAATACACCTTCTTTTCAAATGCACATGGAACATACTCCAGGAGAGACCACACCTTGGGTCACATATCAAGCCTCAGTAAATTTAAGAAAATTGAAATCATATCAAGCATCTTTTCCAACCACAATGCTATGAGACTAGAAATCAATTACAGGAAGAAAACTGTAAAAAACACAAACACATGGAGGCTAAACAATACGCTACTAAATAACCAGTGGATCACTAAGAAATCAAAGAGGAAATCAAAAAATATCTAGAAACAAATGACAATGAAAACATGATGACCCAAAACCTATGGGATGCCATAGAAGAAGTTCTAAGAGGGAAGTTTATAGCAATACAATCCTACCTCAAGAAACAAGAAAAACCTCAAATAGATGACCTAATATTACACCAAAAGCAACTAGAGAAAGAAGAACAACAGCAAAAAAATGCAAATTTAGTAGAAGGAAAGAAATCATAAAGATCAGAGCAGAAATAAACTAAATAGAAACAAAGTAAACAATAGCAAAAATCAATGAAACTAAAAGCTGGTTCTATGAGAAGAAAAAAGAACAAAACTGATAAACCTTTAACCAGTCTCATCAAGGAAAAAAATGAGAGGACTCAAATCAATACAATTAAAAATGGACAAGAAGGAGTTACAACAGACACAGCAGAAATACAAAGGATCATAAGAGACCACTACAAACAGCTATATGACAATAAAATGGACAACATGAAAGAAATGGACAAATTCTTAGAAAAGTACAACCTTCCAAGAGTGAACTAGAAAAAAGAAATAGAAGGAAGAAGTAGAAGTGAACTAGAAGGAAGAAGTAGAAAATATGAACAGATCAATCACAAGTAATGAAATTGAAACTGTGATTAAAAATCTTCCAACAAACAAAAGACCAGGATCAAACGGCTTCACAGGCAAATTCTATCAAACATTTAGAGAAGAGCTAGCACCTATCCTCTCAGACTCTTCCAAAAAATTGCAGAGGGAGGACCACTCCCAAACTCATTCTATAAGGCCACCATCACCTTGAAACCAAAACCAGACAAAGAGATCACAAAAAAGAATAATACAGGCCAATATCACTGATGAACATAGACACAAAAATCCTCAACAAAATACTAGCAAATTGAATCTAACACATTAAAAGGATCATATACCATAAGCAAATAGGATTTACCCCAGGGATGCAAAGATTCTTCAATATACATAAATCAATCAATGTGATACACCATCTTTACAAACTGAAAAATAAAAACCATTTGAGCATCTCAATAGATGCCGAAAAAGCTTTTGGCAAAATTCAACACCATTTATGATAAAAACTCTTCAGAAAGTGGGAATAGAGGGAACTTACCTCCACATGATAAAGGCCATGTATGACAAATCCATAGCAAACATCATTCTCAGTGGTGAAAAACTGAAAGCATTTTCTCTAAGATCAGGAAGAACACAAGGGTGTACACTCTAGCTACTATTATTCAACATAGTTTTTGAAGTCCTATCCATGGCAATCAGAGAAGAAAAAGAAATAAAATGAATCCAAATTAGAAAAGAAGAGGTAAAACTGTCACTGTTTGCAGATGACATGATACTATACATAGAAAATCCTAAAGATGCCACTAGAAAACTACTAAAGTTAATCAATGAATATTGTAAAGTTACAGGATACAAAATTAATACACAAAAATCTCTTGAATTCCTATACACTAGCAATGAAAGATCAGGAAAAGATATTAAGGAAACAATCCCATTTACTATTGCAAGAAAAAGAATCAAATACCTAGGAATTAACCTACCTAAGGAGGGAAAAGACCTGTACACAAAAAACTATAAGATACTGATGAAAAACATCAATGATGACACAAACAGATGGAGAGATATACCATGTTCTTGAATTGGAAGAATCAATATTGTGAAAATGACTACACTACCCAAAGCAATCTACAGGTTCAATGCAATCCCTATTAAATTACCAATGGCATTTTTCACAGAAGTAAAACAAAATGTTTTTACAATTTGTATGGAAACACAAAAAACCCTGAATAGCCAAAGCAATCTTGAGAAAGAAAAACAGAGTTGGAGGAATCAGGCTCCCTAACTTCAGACTATACTACAGAACGACAGTAATCAAGACAGTATGGTACTGTCACAAAAACAGAAATATAGATCAATGGAAGAGGATAAAAAGCCCAGAGATAAACCCATGCACCTATGGTCACCTAGTCTATGACAATGAGGCAAGGATATACAACGGAGAGAAGACAGTCTCTTTAATAAGTGGTTCTGGGAAAACTGGACAGCTACATGCAAAAGAATGAAATTAGAACACTCCCTAACACCATACACAAAAATAAACTCAAAATGGATTTAAGACCTAAATGTAAGGCCAGACAGTATAAAACTCTTAGAGGAAAACATAGGCAGAACACTCTTTGATATAAATTGCAGCAAGTTCTTTTTGACCCACCTCTCAGAGTAATGAAAATAAAAAAAAAAAAAAAAAAAGGGACCTAATTAAACTTAAAATCTTTTGCACAGCAGAAGAAACCATAAACAAAACGAAAAGACAACCCTCAGAATGGGAGAAAATATTTGCAAACAAAGGAAGCAACAAAGAATTAATCTCCAAAATATATAAAGAGCTTATGCAGGGGGGCTTCCCTGGTGGCGCAGTGGTTGCGCGTCCGCCTGCCGATGCAGGGGAACCGGGTTCGCGCCCCGGTCCGGGAGGATCCCACATGCCGCTGAGTGGCTGGGCCCGTGAGCCATGGCCGCTGAGCCTGCGCGTCCGGAGCCTGTGCTCCGCAAAGGGAGAGGCCACAACGGTGAGAGGCCCGACAACGGTGAGAGGCCCGCGTACCACAAAAAAAAAAAAAAAAAAAAAGAGCTTATGCAGCTCAATATCAAAAAAAAAATAAACCCAATCCAAAAATGGGCAGAAGACCTAAATAGACATTTCTCCAAAAAAGACACACAGATGGCCAACAAACACATGAAAAGATGCTCAACATCACTAATTATTAGAGAAATGAAAATCAAAACTACCATGAGGTATTACCTCACACAGGTCAGAATGGCCATCATCAAAAAGTCTACGAACAATAAATTCTGGTGAGGGTGTGGAGAAAAGGGAACCCTCTCACACTATTGGTGGGAATGTACATTGGTACAGCCACTTAGAGAACATCATGGAGGTTCCTTAAATAACTAAAAATATAACTACCATATGACCCAGCAATCCCACTACTGGGCATATACCCTGAGAAAAACATAATTCAAAAAGACACATGCTCCCCAATGTTCATTGCAGCACTATTTATGATTGCCAGGACATGAAAGCAACCTAAATGTCCATCAACAGAGGAATGGATAAAGAAGATGTGGTACATATATACAATGGACTATTACTCAGTCCTAGAAAGGAACAAAATATGGTTATTTGCAAAGAGGTGGATGGACCTAGAGACTGTCATACAGAGTGAAGTAAGTCAGGAAGAGAAAATCAAATATTGTATATTAACACATATATGTGGAATCTAGAAAAATGGTATAGAGGATCTTATTTGTAAAGCAGAAATAGAGACACAGACAGAGAAACAATGCATGGATACACTATTGATACTATGTATAAAATAGATAACTAATGAGAACATACTGTACAGCACAGGGAACTCTACTCAATGCTCTGTGGTGACCTAAATGGGAAGGAAATCCAAAAGAAAGGGAATAAATGTATATGTATAGCTGATTCACTTTGCTGTACAGCAGAAACAAACACAACATTGTAAAGCAACTCTACTCCAATAAAAATGAATTTAAAAAAATTTTTAAAAGAATATATTTTGATGACCATAGGTTGAAATTAACAAATAAGGATCTTAAAATAAGTAATATAAGCTAAAAAAATGATTAAATAATTTATTGGAACAGAGAAAACTAATTCATCAGTAGATAGATAATTTTAGGCGAAATCTAGAAACTCCAAGTAAGAATCACACAGAAATTGCATATAAATTATAAAACACATTTTGGAAATGAAGAAATCATTTGGTGATCTGGATATAGCTGGAGAAAGAGTAAGTGATCTTGAAAACAGTATAATAAGTATCATCCAAAAAGAAAGACAGTGAAAAAAATAATTTCAAAATTAAAATTGACCAAGACTTGTGGGATAATATCAAATATCTTAACATACTTACTGCATTTCAAGAAGGACAGGAAAGTGAAACAGAAGAAATATTTGATGAAATAATGACAGAGACCATTCTAAATCGATGGACATTAATCACAGTTCCAAGGAGTTCAACACACCTCTAGTAAGATAAAAACAAAGAAAATCAGACCTAGACATATCAAAGAAAACCTTTTGAAAACCAAAGACAAAAAGAGAATCTTAAAAACAGATGAGAGGAGGGCATTTCATTTATTTATTTATTTTATTTATTTTTTTTTTTGCGGTACGCAGACCTCTCACTGTTGTGGCCTCTCCCGTTGCAGAGCACAGGCTCCGGACGCGCAGGCTCAGCAGCCATAGCTCACGGGCCCAGCTGCTCCATGGCATGTGGGATCTTCCCGGACTGGGGAACGAACCCATGTCCCCTGCATCGGCAGGCGGACTCTCAACCACTGCACCACCAGGGAAGTCCGAGAGGAGGGCATATTTAATTCAGAGAACAACAATTTAAAAAATTTCTGATATCTGATATGAACAATGGAAGCTAGTGGCAATGGAATCACACCTTCAAATGGATAAAAGAAAAAAATGTCTAGATTTGTGTAACATGGAAGAATATCCCTCAAAAATAAAGATGAATTAAATATATTTTCCAGATAAGCAAGAATTGAGAGGATTTATCTTCAGCAGATCCATATTACAAGAAACGTAATGTGCACTTCCATTAATATAAATTTTTATAATTGGTCAAAAAAGTCATAATTAAAGATAGATGGGGAGATGATATATCTATAAATATATGCAGAAAGTGACTATAATAAAAACCAGGAAAATGTGAGGCAATCATGGTATGGAAAGGGAACAAGAGAACTTGGGGATCCTGGAGTCATATCAATGCTACTTCTAGACTGCAAATTGTGAAATGAGTATCTAATTTATAATAATTCATTAATAGGTACCTTAAATTTATGTATATTCTATACTATGGAGACAAACAGAGCCTTCACTTATTCTGCAGAGCTCCTCAACCAAGCCTGAGCAAGGAAGCATAGTGGTGAGAAAAATCCCTGGACATAGAAAACTGACAGTAGATTGGAGAGAAAAGTTTCACTAGTGTACACATTATGATTCATAATTAAATAAACATTTTACTTTTTAAGTGCCTTAAAAGTCCTGTATTTACAAAAACAGTACATCAAAGACAATTGATAAATTTATCTATTTAAGTTGTATACCTTATTTCAAAGAAATTGAAGTATCATAATAAAAGTCAGAGAAAAAAATATTTGTGTGTGGCGGGGGGCTTATTGTTTTACCTCATTTTTTTATTTTAGTTATTTACTGATAAAGATGTAAGGGGAAAATACCATTGACATGATAGCGTAAACAGAGATGTCATCGCCTTCTCAAAAAATTTTAAAACTAGTTAATGTAATACTAAAAACAGTGTACTGCTTCAATCTGTTTAGTTTGCTTAAGAATTTCATATACATACCACAATTCTTTAGGAATTTGTGAAAAATGTACTGCTGAAAGGAATAGACAGAATGAATAAGACAAGCTGGAATGATTACTAATATCCCTTAAGCAAGAAGATAGAATCTGGAGGCAAAAGGTGAACCCTGAAGCAGATATGTCACACATCATTTGGCATCAATTTTGTGTGTGTTGATCCCGGGTATTTGGAAGCAGCAGCACTGGGAGATTACACAATTCATGTCCAATGCCTGGAGCTACAGCAAAGAGAAACCTGACACGATATTAGAGTTATGCCCTTAATGTAGCACATAGCATCAGCCAAAATGAGATTGTATACTGCCAAAAAGAGGGATAACTTGAGGATTTTCCCAGCAAAGGCAAAGAGGAAGAAAAATGTTTCACAGAAAAGATTAATTGCTTACACTGCTCACAGCCTACCAATTTCCTCAAAATTCATACTGTTTGACCAAGGACTGTGATATAACATTACCAATAAAATCACTTTTTGATCATTTCTGTACCAAACCCAGAGTGCTGTAAAAAATGGTTTTGTAACATTTGATATCTGTTGTGATAAAAATTCCATTTTTCTTTCTAGAATTGGCCATTTTTACATATTTTTCTTCCTAGATTAAATTTAGAATAAAAATTTAAAGTTCCATTATAAAACCCTCTAGGATTTCAATTAGGGCTGAATTATATTTATAATTCAATTGTGGGTCGAGCTATCATTTTTAAAATATTGAGTTTTCCCATAGAGAAACATAGTATGTCTCACCATATTTTTGAAGACAAGCATCTAAGTCAGATTAAAAAATCATTTACTAATACATCTACTTTAACATCTCCACATAAATGTCAAAAAAACATCTCTAAAGTAAATATTCACATTGGAACTCTCTCCTCAAGTTTCTTCCTATACTAAATTTTCTCATCAGTGTATGGCACTTCCATTGTTTTCAATAGTTTACACTAACGCCCTTCACGTCACCCTTGATTTTTTTCCTTTTCACAACACTGCTAACACCTAATGACCAGTGCCTTTAAACAGTCTTGACGTGTATCAAGTACTCAGTAAATATTTGTTAAAGGGATAAATCCAAAATTCCTATAGCTTTCCCCTCAAGATTTATCCCAAATTCATCAACTTTATTTCAGATTCATTGTCTCCACAGAGTCCATTTGTATTCATAATACAGATTATGTCATGCCACTGTTTAAACCACCATGTGTTTTATTTATTAGCTTTGTATTTTGTTAGCCTAAGACACACAAGTAAATAATGTAAGTCAAAATTAAATGTTAAAAATGTTAAATAATCAATATTGATTCTTATCACATTTCTACCCAGTTGCCTGTTCCCATGCCCTCCTGAATTATATCAATCTGTCCACAGTTGCTTTATGTATATACAAGTAAACAAGTGTAGAGATTCTGACTCCTTCCCTATATTTTAACAAAGATAATAATTACATATACATTTCATCACCTTACTTTTCCTTTCCCTTCCAAAATATGTAAAAAGCATTTCTATTTCAGGGCATAGAGACATTAATCATCCCTTTTTAGAGCTATAACATTTTCCATTGTTTGGATATATAAAAATTTAATTAATTCATTTAATTGTTTCGATTTCACTACTCTGGTATTACAAACAAGGTTGCAATGAATAACATTCCTGAAAGTATATCTGCATGAAAAATTCTCTGAAGCAAAAATTTTTGGTTAAAGGTTATAGTCTTTTGTAACTTAGATATTCCATATACAGGGACCCTTGAATTTAGTGGGGCTGGGGGTACCCAACTTCCACACATCTGCAAATCTGCATATAACTTAGAGTCAACCTCCCAACATACAGCATGGGTTCCTCTATCCCTGGGGTTCCAATCCATGGATTCAACCAACCACAGACAGAGTGGTGCTGTAGTCTTTCTATTGAAAATAATCCACATATAAGAGGACCCGCATGGTTCAAACCCAAATTGTTCAAGGGTCATGTGTATATGATATTGCTCTCCATAGGTGTTGTATCAATTTGTATTCCTACCAAGCACAATATAGAACATGCCTTCCCCCAAGCCTCTTAAAAATGGATTTCCATTAAAAATTTTTTTTCAAGTTAATTTTGACTGTGTTTGAGTCAGTTTTCTCATTTCTGTTTTCCAAGTCACTCCTGTATTTTCTTTGATGGATTCTCCCTGGTATCACTTCTAATTCCATCTTAATTTGTCTGATGGTTTTATTTTTTTCCTTCAGCTTTTACCTAGGTCCTACAAATTCATGTTTCATGCCTTCCTATTTTCTCATTATGTCTTCTCTAACTTTTTACACTCTGCTTTTTGATTGCTCTTCATAAGACTGATTGCCAACTTCAGTGTGTGTGTGTGTTCATTAATTCATTGCAGAATATTTGCTTCCCACTCACTCTGAAAAGGCTTTTCTATTTATATAATTATTTGGCAATATGAAAGTTTTGTTTCCCTTCTCCAGATTATTCTAATAACAATATTATAACAATGGACTAACATTTCCTATGTTGTTACTGATCATATTAGTTTTTATTAACTATTTGTTTGCAAAGATTTCCCATTTGGCATGAAGAGGTCAAAGCTCTTAATTATTCTCAGACCTAGAGACAGATAGCTTCTTACAAATCACCCCTTTCGGTGTGCTCTTTGAAAATACATCTCCCGTGTTTCTTTGTACAAAGTAGAACCTAGAGGACTTTTGCTGCCAACCCTGAACTTCTTGGTTTTATCAAAAGCCACTGCAAAATAAAATTCTTCAACTCCTGGTAAGCACATTAAGTTTAGGACATGAACTTTTCTGTTGCTAAAAACCCTTTTCTGCTGAGTCTCTTGACCCTTTCCACTCTCCTGCCTCCTCTCTCCATCCTTCTGGGAACATAGTCAACCTGGTCCTAATGTATTCAAGTTACTTACCTGGTTATTAAAAATAAGAGATACGCTGTTCACCCCTCAGGATGATTCCTTTATCTGTGGGAAGTATATTTTTGCAGTGTATCCTGGGATCTGCCACCCCTGGCCCAATTAAATAAACTTCACACTTATTTTTTTCATGGCATATGCACAGATTCAATTGATTTTAGTAACCTTTACACTCTAGAATCTGTATATCATACCTGACTCCCAAGTTTCTGTAACCATAGAGAATGTAATTCTTTTTTATTTTTAAAAAGTATTTTACATGATTTCTAGAAGAAGAGGAGAAAGGTAATAATCGACACAACTACCGTGTCATACCACAAGTCCCTGGGATACATTATATCACTTAACTATCCCTGTAAACATCTTCTGTCAATCACTTCTGAGGCACCCATAAACATTAATAGTCACAATAGGCATTCAATGCAAGTTTATATTTCTAACTGGATCCCTTTAAGTGCTTTGTTGTTTAGCATAATATTTGCTGTTGTCTTTCAGGAAATAGATTGTATATTTATGTAACCTCTTTCCAGTCTGTGCCTTTATTAAAAATGGCTTCAAAATTTTATCAACTGTATCTCAGCATTTATTGATGTGAACATATGGTAACTATTTTACTTTCTTACATTCTTGGAATAAACCCTAATTTGTCATAATATATTTTGATTTTGATACATTGTAATATTATAGCAGTGGCAAAGATGCTGAGAAAATGGTATCATATATAAATCTTGCATCCGCATTGTGTCAGTTGGAGACGTCTGAGAAGCAGTTACCAAGACAGGCTTATACATGCACAAGACTTATTGAGAGAAATGTATTGTGAAGAATAAAGAGGACGGTGCAGAAGGAAGCAGGAAAACCCTCAGACCACAAGGCAGGTCTGAAACTTGTGAATACATGGGAAGAGTCTCTGTGTGTACACATATTTTGCTCATTAGAGAGGACCTGTCCCTGAAGGAGCAAGCCTGCACCAGTTCCCCCAGTCATGCCTATTCATTTTGTAGGAGCAGATTGGAGGGTGGGGTCGAAAGGGGAAGTGTGACCTGCAGCAAGTTAGTCTTGGATTCAGAGGGCAATATTTGGAGCTGTTTTCAGCTATGTTCCCTGAGGCAGGAGATATCAGTATTTCCATGAGTGATACACCCATCATTCACCAAATCTTCTATCTACCTTTGTGGCTTTGTGTTTAGAGGGCAGTTGGGTTGAAATAAAACTCTTGGTGAGCTTTAGTGGGGAGAGTTGTGAGTGCTTTTCTTCCCTGTGGGATATGCAAGAGCTTGGAGACCAGCACATGAAGGTGTCAGGGTCATGGAATATGCCAATCCCAGGAAGAGTTTGATAAGCAGAAATCTGTAAACTCCCATTTGTAAAGTTGACATCAGACCTATGGGAGAGTTCTTGACTTTCTTTTGCTTCAAATGTCTTAGAAGGAGCTAAAGGATTCATATGCCTACAAAAGTCTGAAGAAAGGAGAGTGTAAGAAACCAGAGAACAGGAAATTTTCATTGTGGTCCATTGGCAAGGTAATGTTTAGCTTCATGGCTGCTACATCAACAATCCACCATAGTCAAAATATTTGCCCTCAGTTAATTACCAGATTTGTAGCACATAATGTAGACCAACTGCCAATACTAACCCTCAGTGAATTATTTTAAAAAATAATAATAATGAAGACACATATAAAGAGACTCCTTAGGTAGAAAGGTGTAGGACAAATAAATACATCAATGAGTAAGTTAGAATTGTTGGAAGAAATAGATGACACATTTTACAAAATATTTAAAATCACTTAAGGTGATTCAATCATAGTGCACTTACACAAAATTCTTTCTGGAAACAAAATTGTTTTCTTTCTTTAATTTTATTATTACTTTCACTGTATATGCACATATTTGAATAATTCTTAATCTCTGTTTCATGTCACACTATAGTCATTGATCCATGCCTGGCCTTCTTTTATGTATTAGTTTTTAGTTTTTTTTAAAAAAAAAAACTCATATTTATCTAAATGTAAAAAGCACCCATGAACCCACCACACAAACAAATCTGAGACCAATAATTATTCATATAAACATATTGCTGCTGTCATTCCATCTACCTGGCTTCCTTTTAATGAAGTTAACATTTTTCTGAATTCTGTATTCATCATTCTCTTATTTTCTTTTTTAAGTAAAGCTTTATTGTTTTTATATGGATTTATGGATTTTCTTTTCTTTTAATTTTAATTTAACTAAAAATGTTTACATGTATATAAACGTTAGGAAATATGACCTTAAGTAAACACAGTAAATGTTAGACATAATATTTACTTAGAAATTCACATTGTGTTTCATTGTATTAATATGATGAAAACTACAGTTTGCAACAAGTCTTTTCTAATTTTTTAAACACAATGCCTCCCAACCTTATTAGTCTAAGTGAAGCCGAATCCTGCGTGTGTATCCCAACACCGAATTAAATGATGGGGACAGTGTTTTCGTTGAAGTAGAAAGGAAGAGCTTTATTGCTTTTCCAGGCAAAGGGGGCCACAGTGGGCTAATGCTCTCACAACTGTGTGTACCGACCTGGATGGGGTTGTTAAGAGTTTTATGGTAATGGTTCCAAGAGGGCGTGATCAGCTCATGGACATTCTTCTGATTGGTTGGTGGTGAGGTAAGTGGGAGTTCGCATCATCAACCTTCTAGTTCCAAATTGTCTGGGGTCCTGCTTTTGGGCAGCATACCTGTTAACTGTTAACTTCTCCCACCTGATGGGGGTTTTAATATCAGCAAAACAGCTCAAAGATATTGTTATGTATATCCCTGGAGGGGGAACCAGGACCCTACCCCAAGGCATCACTATGGACTGTTCTTCCCTTATCTCCGACGCATTCCCCTCTTCCTTAATTAGCATCTGTTTGAACCTGCCCACTGGAACTCAGGGAAGGTCATGGAGGCTGAATGAAGCCTATTTCCTGTAATCAAGAAACGGGGGGCACCGAAAGGATTTTTGCTCAAGAGCCCCACAGGGTCCTGCTCTGTATCATAATCACTACACTTCCTATAACAATTCCTCAGGCAAAGACCTAGGCAACATTACTAAACGGTGCCATTTACTCAGCTCTGTTCCTGTTCTTTGCAACTTTTATTTCAGGTTTTCTCTAGCAACTTCCCACTTCTAACTTTAACACCTCTTTCCTCACTCAATAAGAAAATCTCACTTCTTTTTTCAGAATGGAAATAAATTTGTTAAATATGAGTCCTGGCATACCTATATCTTCTCCTAAACTATTCCCCTTTCATTTTATCTTGTTGTTAGAGCTGTCTTCAATGGGTAAAATTCTGCTTTTTTTGTACAATTGAAAACATTTCTTCCATTATTCCATTATCATAACATTTCTTCCATGTATTCCAGAATACGGAACTGTATTCTGCAGTTTAACTATATCTCATCATAACCTTGCCTTTCCTTACTGGTTACTCCACAGTGACTTAATTTATTCAGTTTTCCTCATACCTTTAAGATTCTGTTTCAACCTCCTGATTCTTGAGCCAGTCAACAAATACTTCTTGATCTCTTTGACATGTTCCGTAGAGATGGTTCTTGTCCTCATGGAATCTATGTAGTAGGAAAAATCAACAGTAAAAATTAATTAAAATTTGCAAATTGTATCTGTGCAAAGTGCTAATAAAGGGAAATTATGGTGTTATAGCAATACTTTCAGAAGAAAATTATTGGTCTTAGTGTACAGATAGTCTTCTATGAGAAAGTGCATTTATTGTTAATTAAACTTGGATCAACTTAGGTAATCAGATGCTAAATAGACTCTGGGACACCACCAGATTTTACACCTGGAATAGAATTATTACAATCAAAGTGTAGACTTCAACAATGGAACAAAGATACATGTTGGAAGGGAACCTGAGAATTTAGGAATAATCTTCTTTGTGTTTCCACCACTGCCATTGTCTCCAAGTCTCCGGACACTGCCAGCATTAGGACAAATGCCTCTCCATGAGGAAGCTCAGAGTCTGCTTGAGGTAGAGTTCTCACAAGGACCTGATGCACAGATACATTCTAGCTACAGGGACCTCCTTAATCTTAAAATTCTCTGCCCAACCCCCAGGCTCATCCAAATTCAGGTGCAAACATAAATCCACTTACAAAACAATTACAAAACAATGCTGACAGGCTGATACATCTTGCTCTAAAACTACTCACAGACCCATAGTTACAGGATACCATTTTAGTTTAGCTTCAAAGGTAATGAAGAGGAAGGTAATCATGATGCTGATAAATGCAAACAAATCTCTAGATCAGGAGCCTGTGTACTGTGCCAGCGACACAGATGGAAAATACTGCAGAAAATGAGGAGGCTGATTTGTTTTGGAGGAAGTTGAGAAATAGAGAAAGAAGCAACTGTTAAAACGGAGACAATTCTTTCAGTTTTTTGAAACTCCTTTAGAAAGATGTGCCAACACACTGCAGCATCTTCAGGCTACATTGGACACTTGCTGAAAGTTGTTAAGTGATAAATTATTGCCCTAATAAACTTCAAGTAGAAATTGTACAAATAGAAATCAAACACTCTAAAAAAATTCATAATTTTAATAGGGAACACTGGGTTCTTTCCAGCTCTTTTTGCAAAAAAGATATTATATGATCAATTAAATTTATGGGTCTAGAAAATATGAATGTTAAAAAAAAAAACCCAAAATGGTTGGAAGGTAATTTCTGAAGAAATGAAAGTTTGAGGAAAGTAAAACACATGAAGGAAAAGACTGCCCACAGTGTGTTCCTTATTTTTTGTTGACTATTTTTAGAATGTTAATATGCACAAATATATGACTTGGGATATCTGAATATTCCTCTTCAAATTTGATTAACCTATTCCCAAACTCTTGAAAGATGGGCTAGAAATAATAGACATCATGGCAGGACAGGCAGGTAAACTGACAGCAAAGAAACAGTGGCACTATGAAAATCATTAAGCAGTAAAAAGAGCAGGAAGAACACTCTTTCAAACTACTTTTGTGTTCCTGTAACTCTTGAAGATGGAATGCTAATATAAGTTTCTTTCAAGTGTTAAAATAGTTGATAATTAGCTATTGGAATAATTTTTAAATGAAAATTTAGTTTCATGAGTTATATTCTATTTCATGAAAAGAAGGCATCACAAAAGATAACAATGATGACAAAGTGGAAGAAACAGGTGTGGAAGAGGATGACATAGCAGAAGAACATGATTCACAATTCCAATATCTGGCCGAATGTAAGCAGCAGTGACTCGTGGCTGTATATAGTGCAAAGGATAATCGTCAGTGCAAAGGCCTAGACACAAATATTAATTACTTAGTGTCTTAAATTGTTTAATTTGCTAGGGTTTGAAATTGGATATTGCATAAATATTTTATAAACCAATTCATTATATTTAGAATTTTACTGTAAGATTTTGTATGAGATATACCAGATGCAATAAATTATTGTGTATTCATTCGCTAATATAGACTTTGGGTTTTGTGAACTGTTTCTTCATATAGCAGCTGTGAAATGTATCAGAACTCTGACTGAGAGATATAGGTGTTTAGAACATTTTCTTAAAAGAGCAACCAAGGTACTTTTCAAGTCAGCTTGCATGAGTGATTCTTTTGTCACGTTGTAGTAGAAATGTCATCTCTTGTATTAACTGAAAATACCTTTTAAATGTTGAACTTCACATATTAATAAAGAGTTAAAAATATCCCCCAAACTTATAATTGATGTTAAAATTATGATTGCATTTGGCAATTTTTACATTATGTGAAAATTGTTAATATCAAGATAGTTTATTGCTAGACCATTAATAAAATCTTAACTTCACCTGAAAAGAAAAATTCTGAATTGAAAGCATATAATTATAGAATTATAATTATACACAGGATCTCTGCTTATATTCATGTATTCACTTGGTTTTCTCCCTTCAATTAGAGCAGTTGCATCAATACTCAATTGCATTAAAATCCCCTGGGACACTCTTTAAATGTACCAATATCCAAGCTCCACCCCAAATAACCAGAAACAGAATCTCTGGATATGGAATCTAAGAACTCTTCTGTTGGTGTCTACTATCTCTTTGGATGATTTTGATGTGTGGTGGAGATAGAAAGCTTCAGACAAACGGAAGTGACATGCAGTAATTCTTAAAAGAGTACTTTCTTTCAAATTCATACTTGAAATCAAGGCTTTCATTTTTCCTTATGTGTCCTTTCCTCATTTATAAAGAAACTTATTAAATCACTTTGGAAAATATGTGTGGCTTGGTGATGCTGCCATTACAAGATTATAGAGTAAATTTTATTTTAAATAAATGAAGCATTTCATTTTATTTTTATTTTAAGAACTGGGTTCTTAAGACAGTATTTATTTATCGAAATAGTAGCTTTGCTAGAGTGATATAGATTTAACAGAGAAGTACTATTTTTTTTCTTAATTGAAGAAATGTGTCATCCTAAAACTAGGTTGGTGCAAATGTTTACTGAATTTCAAATGTAAATAAACCCTACTTAGTCTAAAAACATATCTATCTTTTTCTTTATTTCAAGTTTAATGTAACAAGCCAAAAAGTGTTTCAAAAGATTTCATAGCAACAATTCCCTACACAAAACTGTGTTAATGGGAAAACATTTGGGGTTTCCCTTAATTTAATGGGACATTTTACTATGTTTAAATAAAAGGGTTCTTTACAAATGAGATGTCCTGCTAAATAGAATCATATTGAAAAAGCAGTAGAAACCTGTCAATAATGCCCATGAGTCCTATAAAATATTTTTATTTCTTTCATGGTAGGTTATGCTTCATCAGATTCCTTAATCTGGGCTGCAGTTCACGTTGCCATTCTGAAACAGCTCACTGATCAGTAATTTCACTTCTAGCTGTGGCATAACAACCACAAATGCAGGTTATTTTGGGTTGTTTTGCATAAATCAAATTTTAAAAATCATTTCCAAATGAGATTAATTTACGATGGGAAAATTATTCTTCAAAGAGATATAAAACTGGGCTTTGTTTTTTCTCAGTATAAGATCAAAATTGTCATTTGGTGGTTATGGGTTTCACTGAGGGGGGAAAAATGACACCACAAGAGAAACCAGGTGTTTCCCACATTGGCTTCAGTAACTCTTTAAAATGACATTAGAAAAGAGAATGACAGATTATGTTTTCACTGAATTTTTCAGTGAAAAATTTTCAGTGCTTTAGATGACTTGTATTTCTTTTCCATTAGGCTGAATGGTTTAGAACAATAAGATGTAACTGAGTCTACCCTCTGAAAGATATTAGTACCAAAGTGAAGAAGGGAGGGGGGTGTCATCTTCTAGAAGATTATTGCATTTCTTTTTCCTAGGACAAGGGCTTTTCTTTGTGTCTTGTTTTCATATGTTTTTGATGAGAGAAGGTTGTGTGTGTGTTGAAACGTTTTGGTTATTACTGTCACAGCAAGAAGATTTAAATGTCTGTATACAGAATAATTCTAGAGTCTCTGAAGTGTTGTTTGGCTTTAAAATTATATTCTTAAAAAAGTTTTTTTAGTCTTTTACTAAATGGCATGTATTGTTTATACAGGGGATTCAAGTATTTTCTCAAGTAGCTATAAAGTACTAAAGTGATGAACAAACAGCAAGTAATTTTGATTACTGTTTTTTTCTTTAATGCATAACTATTTCTAATATGAATCAACTGTATTCTTCTATAATTTTCTCAAGAGATTTCACTTAGATAATTTCTAAATTTATAATTCAAGTTTCTAAATTTCTTTCATGGATAAAAATAGTCACTTTAAAAAGATTATAACTTTTTTAAAATACATAAAGCTATGCAAATATTGTTGCTGAGACTTAAATAGCCACAGTACAGCTAAGATTGAATATTTTATTTTTAAGAATATTTAGCAGACACTTTCAAGTTAAAAAGCAAAATAGCAAAAGACTCATGGGTCATAAAATTAGACAGTTTTTTTCCTTAGGTGTGAAAATTGTAGTCTGTGTATATTCTGGGGTATTGAGGATTCTGTTTTTCTCTTGGTTACCTGACGGCCCTTCCCGGTTCTTCTCCCTGTTCTACACACCCCTCACCACTCCCAATTCAATCTTCCCTTTGAGGAGGAGAGTCACTCCTAAAAGTTTTGGTCCTAGAATCTGAAGAGTTAATTATTATATATTATGGGATTGCTATATGTTATATTTCATTTATTGGAAGGCTGGAATTTCCCAGGTAGTAGGAGTTAAATTCAAAAAGGAGAAGAGTTCAAAATTAGAATACATTTCTGATTGTATTAATACCAATTTCCTTACAGGAACTTGAGCACAGTCATTGTATATAGCACAAATAGTAGTAGGATTTCCTGATTTATGAAAAAAGGAAACAAAAGAAAAAACAAAAAACAACTGTGAGTGTATGTGAATTACTTCAAAAGATGGCTAAAATTTGTCAGGATTTATAATTCTTGAGCTCATAAAAATTATTTTACTATTCATATTTTAAATGTAAATTTAGTTTTCTTTGTGAAGCAAACCAGAAACATTTTGCCAGAAAGTAACTAGCTTTAATGGGCTCAAAGATATTCTTATGCTCCCCAGGACATCTTAAGAGAATGTATGAGAATAGAATGCACCATACTTATGTTTAAATACTTTCATTTTTACTACTTTGGCAACAAAATATATTAGGTAATAGAAGGTGAGCTTTGCTCTTTTTGCTAATTTTTATACTTTAAATGTCTTTATACTTCTTCCCATGCTTCTATTCTTCTCAAATAAAGGTCAAAGTACCTTTTCATAGCTCTACTTAAATAATCAATAAATCTAATGATTGGATTAAATTCAATTAACAAAAAATAGAATAAGATAATATTCATAACAATTTTAAGTAGAAAGAGTGTGTATCATTGACAATTCTGTCACACTAATAGCCAGTTTGCTTCCATATAATGTTTTAAGAAACCTTTTGTTTACTTTATCTTGCCTGTTTTATGATGCCAGATATATTTATATTTGTAGGCCAAAAGCTTATATAATTCAGTTCATTTGTGGTTTTTAAAAAAATTTTATTTATTTATTTATTTATTTTTGGCTGTGTTGGGTCTTCATTGCAGTGTGTGGGCTTCTCATTGTGGTGGCTTCTCTTGTTGCAGAGCACAGGCTCTAGGTGCGCGGCCTTCAGTAGTTGTGGCACACGGGCTCAGTAGTTGTGGATCGCGGGCTCTAGAGCAAAGGCTCAGTAGTTGTGGCATTCAGGCTTAGTAGCTCCGCGGCATGTGGGGGTCTTCTCAGACCAGGGCTTGAACCTGTGTCCCCTGCATTGGCAGGCAGATTCTTAACCATTACATCACCAGGGAAGCCCTCATTCATGTTTTTATCCAAGTCTCAGAACCGAATTTTGAGGATATCATCTTGATTCCTAAAATACTCCAACGTTGCTTTAGGTTAAAAACAAAAACAAAAAACTTCACTTTACAAATTTTCCCATTTGCCAGGTCAGGCACATGGAAGGCTGGGGAAGGTAGAGGAAATGTCTGAGTGTATATTTTTGTCTCTGCCACACTTGGTGTATATGAATTCACATTGATGATGCACTCAAAGAGGCAGGTGTTAAAAGATTAACTGAGACAAATAAAAATTGTTAAGAATTTATTTCAGCAAAAAGCAATTGGAATAAGGCAACCCCAGTGGTTAGGAGCACTCCATCTATAGGAGCTGGGGGAAAGAACTTTTATAGAGAAAAGGCAGAAGCAAAGTAAAGAAATTGATTGGCTATGGCGTAAAGTCTAGTTGGTTGTTTGTGACTGGTTGTCCTGAGGTTTCAATTTTGTAACCTTGAGGCATTTACAGTCTCAGATTTTAGTTTTCTTAAGTAGACTGCCACTTCACTACAGCCACCTGTCTAATGGTTCCCTTGTTTAATTAATTTAACACAGATAATACTTATACACTTTCACTATTGCTGATAAGTTGTAATTGATTTTCTGAAAACTATTTATGGTTGTAATATGATATAAGTTAAACAGTCGCATCTAAATTTTATGTTAGTGATTTTTCTCTGAATTAAAAAGAATACAATTAATTTGTGTTACATTTGTAAAGTACAGAAAAGCATCAGGATTCTTTTTTGACTACTTTGGTATCCTGAGTTCACTATGAATTGTTTGGTGCCTCCATTTTTTAGTCTTAAATGTATAGATACATGACAACATTAGAGGAAGAAATAGAGACAGAAGGGAACAAAACATGCATATGCGAGAGAAATTTAAAAATCCATGTAGCAATGCTTAGTTGAATTCCTGTTGCTACTGAACTGAAAGTTCAGTAACTAATGACTAAATAATATTGTTCATGTAAGAAGCAACTAGATTAAAAATAAAAGGCTACAATTAAAAGCAATTTTTCATATACTTTTAAACATAGTGGTCATATTATTAACAGTTATTTGTTTATTTTTTTGTTATCTTAAAATATATAGCTTGCCTCATGAGGTCAGCAGTCACAAAAGAATCTCATGCCTCGGATTGTTACTCTGTTCAAAATATCTTCTGTCCCTTTGAATGCATCACTGATGTAAATTTCAAAGAGTCTAAGTGTCACAGAGACAACACTATCTATTCACCACATTTTCCTCTTCCTGGGCATAGAGCAAGGTGACATTTCCTAGTGTTCCACATGACTAATCCGGCAAATGGGACAAAATCAAACTTGAACAACAGGTGTGATTCCTACAGATCTCTGTTCTCTGCAACAGTGACCACAGATCATCTTTTAAGATGTCAGAGAATTTATACAGCACCCTGAATCTCTGAGAGACCATGCAGAGTAGAGTGCCACCTCCTGCAATTCCATCCATCAACCAGGAGGAACTACATGGAATGAGTGAGAAATAAACTTTTCCTGTATTAAGCAAGGGAGGTTTAATTTTAAGATTTAATCGGTTGTCAGAGCACAAACCAGGCTACCTAATTTATAAAGCATGTAGCCCAAACATATTCCCTAAATTAAATAAAAATTCAAGTAATAGCATTTCTGTTATATATATCTCTTTCCATAAAAAGAAAAAAGCATTGAGTCTGGGTGGGTTAATGTCAGTTCCTCTATTGTAACAAATGTGCCACTCTGATGGGAGATGTTGATAATGGAGGAGGCTATGCATGACTGAAGACAAGGAGTATATAGGAATTCTCTGTGCCTTCCACTCAAGTTTTCTCTGAAACTACAACTGATCCAAAAAATAAAGCCTAGTTAAAAAGAAGATCATTGTAGGGACATGGATGGACCTAGAGACTGTCATACTGAGTGAAGTAAGTCAGAAAGAGAAAAACAAATATTGTATATTAACACATTTATGTGGAATCTAGAATAATGGTATAGAGGATCTTATCTGCAAAGCAGAAATAGAGAACAAACGTATGGATACCAAGGGGGACAGAGTAGCGGGAGGAACTGGGAGACTGGGATTGACATATATACACTACTGATACTGTGTATAAAATAGATAACTAATGAGAACCTACTGTAGAGCACAGGGAACTCTACTCAGTGCTCTGTGGTGACCTAAATGGGAAGGAAATCCAAAAAAGAGGGGATATATGTATGCGTATAGCTGATTCACTTTGCTGTACAGTAGAAACTAACACAACAGTGTAAAGCAATAATACTCCAATAAAAATTAATTATAAAAATATAAATTTAAAAAATCAAATAGCCATTTATTTATTTATTTTAAACTTTTTTGTATTTTCTTATAAGCAATGTGCTTATATAACAGATTTATTAAGGTTTATCAATTTTAAATTTAGGGACTATCATATATAATGTTTTTAATTGTTTTTTTAAAAAATTTAAAGAAAATTATTGTTTTCTTCCTAATTTTATAAGCAATACATATTCCCTGTTGACAACTAGAAATACATAAAAGCATAAATTAAAAATGAGTTACCTGTAATCCCTACCCCCCAGAAGTAATCACTATTGGCATTTTTTATTTCAATTGATTTTTATATTTACTATATAATTTATAAATTTCCATGTTATTAAATATTCTAATAAAATACAAACTTTATCATTACATAATTTTTACAATTATATTGATGTATGAAAATTTCCTGATGGACATTTAACTTGATTAAAATGCCTTACTGTTTTACACAATGCAAAAATGAACTAGTGTATGTGTTCTGTGAATATATATGTCGTTATATTTATAGTAAGAGTGATTACCATAAAATTGAAGAAGCAGTTTAAATACTTAAGTACATTGTTCTCTGAGGCAAATATGCTCATTATACAGGTTGTTTTTATGATCAATTATAATAGAGTCATGCTTCAGTAATATGTACCTAGTCTATTTTTAATTTTGAGAAATATCATAGGTCTCACATTTCTTTACTATTAATTCCATATTACCATTAATAGCATTTGAATTAATCAAATATGACTTCTAAGTAATGTTTATTTGTCATTAACAACACCCAATAATATATCACTATGTACTCTATTTTACAATGGGTACATAAATCATGAATGGTGTTGTTTTTCAATATTATTTTCATAGCAGATCCATTTCAGAAAAACATTTTTAATTAATCAAATTTATGAAGAACTCATTGATACAAAGACCCAAGTAAAGATGCATGTATTTAATCTACTCACTCAAAAGTAAATCTCCAAAAAAATAAAGAGAGAAAATGAGCTCCATTTTCACTGACATCACCAATCCTGGCAAGCTCTGAAGCATAATTGCCAAATATTGTAAAATGTAGCATGAAGTAAAAGTAGCTGATGAAAATTGGCATCTTGTTCTTCAAAATCCAAGAACAGAGATTTTTCTAAATCTACCTTTTTTAATACTGAAAAGCCTTTCCAAATGATCTTTTGATTAGAGTGAAGTTATCCAGAAGGAATAAAACGATGGGTGAAACTAAGAATACTCTTGTAGAGATAATAATCAACAGGGTGAAGTGGCAGGGGGGTTAGCTGCTATTTTATTATCTACCACCCAACCTCCTACCTAAGGTAAACTATTAGATGAGAAGTGGGGCGAAGCAGGAAGAAGTGTCAGCATAAGCACTAACCACTGAATGGGCTTGCTTTTAGCCATCACATCATTTTGAATGCTGTTGAAAGTGAAGGGGAGACAAGTCCTCCCAAGGCACATAAAACATGTAGTTTTGTCTAATGTGGGCTCAAGATTAAAGTCAAAAGCTAAAGCTAAAACTAAAACATAAACAAAAAAAATCCCCAATTTTGTAAATCCTGTTTACCCCTACCACAAGGAGTTCTTTATGAATGTACTTTTTGCATTGTGGTCAGCTATTTTATTCATCAAATAGCTGACCTCAATGCAAAAAGTACAATAACCACAAAGGAACAGCATGGTGCCTATTACGGTTTCAGTTGTGTTCCCTGAATAGATATATGTTCAAGTCCTAAACTCTAGCATCTCCAAATGTGACCTTATTTGGAAATAGGATCATTCATATATAATTAGTAAGAAGGAGGTCATCCTGAGATAACATGGGCCTTAATCCAATATGGCTGTGCCTTATAACAGAAAAATGGCACGTGAAGACCCAGAAACACCAGGGAGAGTGCCAAATGATGATAGAGGCAAAGATTAAAGTGCTATAGCTGCAAACCAAGGAATGCCAAGGCTTGACGATTACCATCAGAAGTTAGGTAGAAAAAAGGGAGGCTGTCCCCTACAGTTTTCAGAGGAAACATAGCTCTATGGACAACTTTTTGCACTTCTAACCTCCAGAACTGTGAGAAAATAAATTTCTGTTGTTTTCTTAACCACCTGGTGTGGTACTTTATTACAGCAACACTAGGAAACTAATACAGGGCCTATACATACAATTTTTGTAAAATGCATTAAGAATTATAATATAAAAATATAAAGAAATTAACAACAGCTAATTAACATTAATTATACATCATTATTTTCTCAAATAAATGCACTTAAAAGAGATACTTCAATGGATTTCAATAAATTACAAACAATAGAAATGTAAAAAGTATTTAAAATCAGATAAATCATACTTTCCATCTTGGAGAGAAAGAAAGGAGAGAAGAAAAATAAAATCAATCATACTTGGTGAAGTCTACTTCTTCTTGAGGAGATGAGTGGAATTCAATTCATAGAAATGAAGAAACAAGAGACAGAGCTTTCATCTAAGATCCTATACAGTATTTCTGGAATGATTTAAAGCCTTTAAAGTCAGTTGTTTATTGCAGAAAACATCACCTATGTTTTTAATCACAGCTGAAAAAACTACGTGCCTTTTGGTAACATCATGGAAAAGGAAAAAAAAAAAAAGATATTTTCTTCTTGAAACTCTGTTGGAGGGTTTTCTAAAAATGGTGCCCTGGGCAAAGAAGCAGGAGACCAGGCTGCATTAAATTGTCATAAACAATATTACTAGAAGGCCGATTCTGAAACAACAACAACAAACCATTAAAGGGTAGTAGTATCATCTTACCTATCTTTTCTTTAAAATTAATCTAACTTCGAAGAAAAATATTTTAAGAATCTATTTCTCATTATGGTTCTGAGTAACATTTACATTTATTCATTTATAAAATCACTATGTTGTTATTCTCAAAGGTGTTATTTCCTAAACTAATCAGCCCAAATGGGTGCAATGACCTGTTAGTCTGAAAATACTTATTAAAATAACAATTAGCTCTGCATAATTTTAAAAACATTTAAACTGATAATTAAGGATCTGTTGACTAGCTCTGGAAGTTCAGTGGTAGATCAAGATTACAGTATTTGCTAAGTCTAATCAGGATATTTTATAGTCCATCATGTTTATACTTTGGGGACTATTTACCTTATTCACATGTTGAATTAAATGCTACTAAAGTCATTAGTTACGTCAGATAGTTTTTCAACTTGCTAGTTGTCTGTAGTATCCTAATTAACATGTCTATAAAAATGTGCTGCTCTATTGTTTCTACTTCTTTAACAGAAGGTTTTCCAATTAATAAAATTAAAGTGTTTTCTAAAAATTGAATATAATTAAGCTATATATAGATTTGATTTTAAATTTTCTTTAGCTTTTTTAAAAACAACTCTTTGTATTATTTTGTGAGAGTAGTCTTTCTTGTCATTGCTTCAGTATTTGCTGATTTCAGTATTCAGAAGAAGATTACATTGTCCATTAATTACTTCATTCATTAATTTACTCATTTCACAGTTATTTATTGTACCTCTCCAATAGTGCCGGTGTTGATTTTAGTACAGAGAATCAGAAGTAAACACCATATGATTTCTTCTCTCAAAGAGCTCAGAATCAGCTAAGTGTTAAATAAAGGTAAACAAGAGTTATGTTGTGATTTTTAAAAGAGTATTAACTGCCTGTGATTAAGGAAGATTGCCTTAAAGAGATAATTCTTGATCTGAACTTGCAGGGATGATTTAGAATTAGTTGGACTTAGAGTAAACTATAGTATATTTTGATCATTTTGTATAGTTTGGCATTGCTGGGTATGGGATACAAATGAGATTATTTTGAGAGCTGATACCAAAAAGACACACAGGACACTATAGGACATTTTGGAGGTTATAGGCAGCCATCCCAGAACATTCAGTAAGTAAATTTGGTTTAAATTTAAGGTTTACCAATATAACTCTGGTCAATCAGTGCTAACATAATTGAAGAAGTTGAAACTAGGATGGTAATAATAACTAAGGGGCTATATTGTAGTTGCAGGTCCAAAATCAACATGCTGGAAATAGAGTAAGAAGGAGGTAATTAAAGTGATAAACTTTTAGTGAGGAAATGGAGGAGTTGACCAGGATAACGCCCAGACCAATTTGGTATAATTGTCGGAATCGTAAGTAAATAGATTCGGGGATGAATATATTATCAATAATAATAGTAATAACACCAGTACTGCTAATAATATTAGCAACATTGATTTCTGACTATATGCTAGACAATGTGATATTCATTGTATAATAGTTTGAAAATATGTTATTAAAATTCACTAAATACATGTTCATCATTTATGAATTTTAAATACATATTCATTTAGTAATTGTTTTGCAATAAAGAAGTCATTAATCCTAAAATATTAATTTTTTCTATTGATCTTTTAGCTGGGCCTGTGAATAAGGGCATTTTTCAGGTGGGCTTTATTTTTATTTAAATGTGGTGAGCCAAATTATAGTCCCTCTCTATGACTAAAAACGGTGTAACAGTGTTTTTTTCAGCACGCAACCAATGGGATGTAGAACATGTTTAAAGGTTAAGAAATGAGTGTTGCTAAACAAAATATTAAATATACATTGTATAAGGAAAGTCCGGGTGCAGCCAAGAAGGTATAATATCTTCCCGGTTAGTGGAGAAATAGAAGATATGCAATACAAAAGTGTCCAAACTTCATTTATAAAGGTGAAGATGACTGAGAAAAGCACATTTTAAAATTAATGGTCACTACCTTTAAGTAGCCGTCGGGAATCATTCTCTATTTCCCTATCCCAATTACCCTCCCACTCTCCTAGATAACAATTCTATACTTCTATTCTTTCTGCAGTTCTCTTGCCCATCCGCACTCTCAGGTGAATGGCCTTGTCTCATATTGAACTGAGAAAAAAATGCATTCAATCCATCAAAAGAGAATTCCCACAACCTCCCAGCCTCACAGATCCCACACCCACCTGGTTCTGGGTTCGCTCCTGTTACTATGGAAGAATTTTCTGTGCTCCTGTATACAACAGTTTTCATCCTCACTTGCTAGGTCATGGACCTTATTTTAGCTTTTCTCCTCTGTTACTCCATTCTCTATGATTCTTTATCTCACAGATTGTTTCTATGATCACAAAAATATTTCTATTTTCTGCTAAAATCTAAAATCAAAAAGGCTAGCTCTTAAACTCCGTTAACCTTTCACAGATTCTTTTCCTTTCTTTTAGGTAGAGCAAAATATCTATCTCCAAAGAGATGTCTATGGTCAATGTCGCCAGTTCTCTTCTGATTTGCTGGTGGATCATATCTAAACATTGTTTTAATTCTAATCGTCCCTTAAAATGTCCCTTTCTGTGTCACAAAATCCAGCTTTCGATTATTAGTCTAAATTAGCCTTGACCTATTATAGTAAGCTAGTTGTCTGTAGTATCCTAATTAACATGTCTATAAAAATGTGCTGCTCTATTGTTTCTACTTCTTTAACAGAAGGTTTTCCAATTAATAAAATTAAAGTGTTTTCTAAAAATTGAATATAATTAAGCTATATATAGATTTGATTTTAAATTTTCTTTAGCTTTTTTAAAAACAACTCTTTGTATTATTTTGTGAGAGTAGTCTTTCTTGTCATTGCTTCAGTATTTGCTGATTTCAGTATTCAGAAGAAGATTACATTGTCCATTAATTACTTCATTCATTAATTTACTCATTTCACAGTTATTTATTGTACCTCTCCAATAGTGCCGGTGTTGATTTTAGTACAGAGAATCAGAAGTAAACACCATATGATTTCTTCTCTCAAAGAGCTCAGAATCAGCTAAGTGTTAAATAAAGGTAAACAAGAGTTATGTTGTGATTTTTAAAAGAGTATTAACTGCCTGTGATTAAGGAAGATTGCCTTAAAGAGATAATTCTTGATCTGAACTTGCAGGGATGATTTAGAATTAGTTGGACTTAGAGTAAACTATAGTATATTTTGATCATTTTGTATAGTTTGGCATTGCTGGGTATGGGATACAAATGAGATTATTTTGAGAGCTGATACCAAAAAGACACACAGGACACTATAGGACATTTTGGAGGTTATAGGCAGCCATCCCAGAACATTCAGTAAGTAAATTTGGTTTAAATTTAAGGTTTACCAATATAACTCTGGTCAATCAGTGCTAACATAATTGAAGAAGTTGAAACTAGGATGGTAATAATAACTAAGGGGCTATATTGTAGTTGCAGGTCCAAAATCAACATGCTGGAAATAGAGTAAGAAGGAGGTAATTAATGTGATAAACTTTTAGTGAGGAAATGGAGGAGTTGACCAGGATAACGCCCAGACCAATTTGGTATAATTGTCGGAATCGTAAGTAAATAGATTCGGGGATGAATATATTATCAATAATAATAGTAATAACACCAGTACTGCTAATAATATTAGCAACATTGATTTCTGACTATATGCTAGACAATGTGATATTCATTGTATAATAGTTTGAAAATATGTTATTAAAATTCACTAAATACATGTTCATCATTTATGAATTTTAAATACATATTCATTTAGTAATTGTTTTGCAATAAAGAAGTCATTAATCCTAAAATATTAATTTTTTCTATTGATCTTTTAGCTGGGCCTGTGAATAAGGGCATTTTTCAGGTGGGCTTTATTTTTATTTAAATGTGGTGAGCCAAATTATAGTCCCTCTCTATGACTAAAAACGGTGTAACAGTGTTTTTTTCAGCACGCAACCAATGGGATGTAGAACATGTTTAAAGGTTAAGAAATGAGTGTTGCTAAACAAAATATTAAATATACATTGTATAAGGAAAGTCCGGGTGCAGCCAAGAAGGTATAATATCTTCCCGGTTAGTGGAGAAATAGAAGATATGCAATACAAAAATGTCCAAACTTCATTTATAAAGGTGAAGATGACTGAGAAAAGCACATTTTAAAATTAATGGTCACTACCTTTAAGTAGCCGTCGGGAATCATTCTCTATTTCCCTATCCCAATTACCCTCCCACTCTCCTAGATAACAATTCTATACTTCTATTCTTTCTGCAGTTCTCTTGCCCATCCGCACTCTCAGGTGAATGGCCTTGTCTCATATTGAACTGAGAAAAAAATGCATTCAATCCATCAAAAGAGAATTCCCACAACCTCCCAGCCTCACAGATCCCACACCCACCTGGTTCTGGGTTCGCTCCTGTTACTATGGAAGAATTTTCTGTGCTCCTGTATACAACAGCTTTCATCCTCACTTGCTAGGTCATGGACCTTATTTTAGCTTTTCTCCTCTGTTACTCCATTCTCTATGATTCTTTATCTCACAGATTGTTTCTATGATCACAAAAATATTTCTATTTTCTGCTAAAATCTAAAATCAAAAAGGCTAGCTCTTAAACTCCGTTAACCTTTCACAGATTCTTTTCCTTTCTTTTAGGTAGAGCAAAATATCTCCAAAGAGATGTCTATGGTCAATGTCACCAGTTCTCTTCTGATTTGCTGGTGGATCATATCCAAACATGGTTTTAATTCTAATCGTCCCTTAAAATGTCCCTTTCTGTGTCACAAAATCCAGCTTTCGATTATTAGTCTAAATTAGCCTTGACCTATTATAGTAAATGACACAGTTAATTATGTCCTTCTGGCTTTTGTTCTAAAATACAGTGCTCGTACTTTCTTTGGATCAGTTTCATTTTCTGTGTCCCTTACAATACTTACTGCTTTTCTCTAGACCTTGAAATCTTAGTGTCTGAAGGATCTATTCCTAATTTTTTTTACTGTACATTTCCTTTCTTATTGACCTCGACTTCTGTCATGACTTCAAATATCATATATATAACAACTTCTCTTTTGGTCATTCATCTAACTTACTGCCTGAATTTCATCTCTACTTAAGAAATCTAATAGACATTCAAACTTAACATGTTCAAAACCAAAGTCCTTAGTCTACATCCACACCTTACTCTGAAATGAAACTGCCTCTGTCTGCATCTCTTCCATCTCTTCATTAAAGCCGACTTTCCTTCTATTGCTTAGGCTGAAAATTGGAATCATCCTTGATTTTCTTTCCGTCACATCCAACATCCAATTCCTGTACAAATATAAGTACTTCCTCTAAAATACATCTAGAATCTGCTACTTCTTTCTTTTAAGCTATTGCTTTGTCCAAGCAACCTTTAACTCTTGCCTTTATTATTTAATATCTCTTAACTGATCTCTCTCTTTTTTTATGTTTATAATCTTGTTTTACTTTATTATTTTGGTAAGCATTAAAAAAATTGAATCTGATCTCTTTAATGTTGCTTTTGCCCTTCTCTTAAATTTATATTCACAAAGCAGCCAGGGTAATCTTGTTATAAATAGGACAGATCCTATCATTATTCTGATCAAAACTTTCAAAAAGTTTTCCATTTTCTCAAAAAGTTTTCCATTTTCTCATTGAGAAAGGCTCTGATCTCTTTAATGTTGCTTTTGCCCTTCTCTTAAATTTATATTCACAAAGCAGCCAGGGTAATCTTGTTATAAATAGGACAGATCCTATCATTATTCTGATCAAAACTTTCAAAAAGAAGTTTTCCATTTTCTCATTGAGAAAGGCTCTTCAAGGCTTTGCAGGATTTGTATATTGTATATATGTTGCCTTCTTGTTCTCTTAAACCCAGAAATCATGCTTATAGCTCAGGGCATGTGGACTTTTGCCTGCCTGAATGTCTCTTGTCCCAAGTTTACACAAAGTATGCTTCCTCATGCTTCAGTCCTTATTTAAACATCATCTTCTCAGTAAGGCCTTTTTGACAATCCTGTAAGAAATTGAAAGCTTCCCCCCATCCCACAACATTCCAAATCTATCTTCTCTGCCTTATTTTTCTTCCTCATATTTTCCACTTCCTTATTCACTATGTATTTTAGTTATTTAGTCATTTTTAAATACTCCTTCTCTATTGTCTATTTCCTTCTCCTGAGGGCTGCTCTATACCTATATAATATCTAGGTTAGTCTTCACATAAAGAACACATTCAATATATATTGTTAAATAAATGCATGATTACATGCATTAGGGAATATTTTAAGTTTGAGAAATGCAATTATAATTCTTGTTCATAAGTCACATTATCAAATTTAATTCTAAAATCTGCTGAGTTTAGAAATATAAAGAAAAGAGAAACACAGGAAAGGAGGAGAGAAGGATAAATGAGAGAAAACACAAAGAAAAAATAGAAAAGAGAATGGGCCTTCTTTATTGGGCTAACTTCAGTGTGATCTTTTCGAATGTTAATATAACATTACTTACCTTCAAACCTTCACTTGCTTCCTAGGGCACTTAGGATAAAATCCAAACCCTACATCCTGGCTTGCAAATTTATACGGAATGTGCTTCTTCCTGATGTCACCACTTGACCATGTGTCACTAGGTTTAAGCCCCTAACCTTTAAAATACACTTATTTCATCTCTATTTAGTCAAGTCCTTGTCTTCCTGGATCAAGGTTAAACGTCATCCCCTGAGAAGGTCTTTCCTCACCACACCATTTGAAAAACTCGTCTAATAGATTTGTGCTCTGTCACCCTGATATATTTCTATCATGAGCTGCTAATGTATTATATTTTTATTTATTGTCTATCTCAATTAAGTAGAATTTGATCTCTATGAGAAGTAATTGTACCTGTCAATATTAATGGCTGGGCCCATTGTCCAATTCAACATAATCAGTTGAAAGAATCTATGTCCTGAATCTACCTGAAGGAGACAGATTTCCCATCAGCCTCCCAACTGTGTTCAACCACCCTGATGATTAGAAGAAGCAGAAGCACATTGCTGAGTAGTAGGGAAAAAAAAGGGCAGACAGAGAAAACCAGTATAAATTTTTTTACTGAGACAGTATACGTTTCTGGTCATAAATCCTGGTGTGCTAGAAATTTCACTTTATTCCCCTCAAATCAGCTATGATGCTTAACTGCTATTTTTGTAGGAAAATGCATTCTTATTTCCTCCCACCTGACTTCAAAATGGCTGTTTGGAACATGACCTGTTTGTAAGTTAGAGGATTCCAATATTTAGTTTTGTACTTACAATAAAAGAAAACATCAGAAAGAGTTTTGCATTATTACACATTTAATTTTGACTTAAAGCATATAAATCATTTTGGCCTAGGAAAATCTAGGCATAGGGAATGAAGAGCATTAAAATTAAGTTGTTATACTGCAGTTCTAGTATTGACTATTTGCAGCATAAATGGAAAATGAATACGATTCATGTGTATTCATGGTAACTGCCCCAAAGAAACTGGCTCTGAGTTTATAAAGCTGATTCTGTTCACAGTAAAAATAATGATGAAGCGTTATAGATACTGTTTGTACCTATTCCTTATAATACCAGTTATTTTAAAACTCAAGTGTTTTAGTATGTCTGGTATCTGCCTAAAAGCATAAGGGAAATTTTAGAAATATCAAATAATATAATACTTTCTGAATAAAAGAATTCTCTCACACAAAGCATTTACCATTCAGTACAGGAATACAAAAAGAATTTTCAAATTCCAAATGGAAGTCTATTTGAACTGGAAGAAAAATCATACAAGTGTATTTTTTTCTCAACATTAGGTATACAGTATAAATGCATTCTGGTCTGTTTTCGGCTTCATTTAGATTATAATTTATATGTTTTCCTTTTAAGTCCAATTTTTCTTTCATAACTACTCCTAGTTTTCTATGTTTGAAATGTTTAATTGTTTATTTTGAACTGTTTTAAATGCATGCTTTAATAAAAGAACACTAAATCACCTAACAGAAATAGTGATCATATTATGAAAGAATATATTTTCTTATGAAGGAATACTTTGAGAAAAAAATAGTATGAGTACTTGTGAATTTGAGTTAAGAAAGTGGTTGATGTACGCTACATTTCTCCTCCTGGTCACATATATAGAAGTATCCAGTCATAGACTAATGCACAGTTAACCCAAAATGTTCCTAAGCCAACTCGGAAAGAGGCTGCTCAGATTGTTTTCTATCCACTGCAGTTTGTAGGTAAGTCTCTATCAGAAGTCACTGGTTCAGACATTCTTCCTGGGTTTATGGATTATGAGGTCTCTTCTATCTATAATGAAAATGTCCAAGAATGGGTCTCAATACCACTATAACCCATTAGTCACAATATCATATACTGCCTTTCTCATCTGCTCCAGTGTGGCCCAGCACAGAAAAGTTGATCTCATCCTAAGTTTTTCTTCTCTTGTTCTGACTGATTACCTTATTTTGTACTGGACTTTTCACCTGAAACTTTCATGAACCTCCTTTATTCCAATGGTAGTCCATCACCAACAAAGAGTATATTTGAATTTATCCCTGAAACTCCAGCATTCAGTTCGGTGCTATCCACTTCCATAGCTTATGGTTACATATGAATGACTGCCCTAGATCTTCTACAAACTTGGTATTCACTTGAATACTGCTTTCTGAATAAGAATTGAGACCCCCTGCAACCCCTAATTCCTCACTTCACACACAAACACAATGAATTTCTCTTTCAAGGCATGGCAGCTGTTGAATGGTCAGTTATTTTCCAAACATTGCTTTTACCCAAAGGGAAACATTACCCACTTCTAAGGTCCACCCACTCTTATTCATCGATTCTGTCAAGGACTGGGAATTACTCAAACCTTAATTGCAACACAATTTCAAATCCCCATGCAAAAACTCAACGATTAGGCCTGAAATAGGTATTTTTTTATATTTTTCTTTTATCATCCATAGATTAAAAGTTGCAACTACTAGTAAAAACGACAGGGAAATCTCAGGTAGAGATTTTTTTCTGGGTGGTATTGAAATGTGTCATGTGCAATTGACCTTCCATCTTGTAAGTCAGAAAAAGAGACATTTAGTATATAGTTCAGTTAATTTCACTTTCCTTTGTAGGTAAAAATAGCTTTTAATGATTACATAATAGAAACCTGGAGTTAGTGGCCCCAGGGTTGGTCCAGTGCCTTAGTGATGTCATCAGAGACTCAGACATTTTTTTGGAATATTATCTCTTCCTCTGTATATTGATTTTGAATCTATGATAGAAGAAAAGAAGACACTATGGAACAGAAATGATTATAATTTTTAGAAAGAAAATAATATCATATTTTTAATTAGATAGCTAACAGTTGTGCTGGGAGAAGGAAGAGAAGTAAAGGAAAAAAAAAGAAAGGATTAGGAGTAGAGACTTGAACAGAGACAGGCACTGATGGAGTCCTCAATGTGATAAGTAGCAGACAGCAGAATGGAAGAGTTTCAGAGGATGAACTGCCTTTGAATGTGTGAACACCCTCACCTCCTTCTAAACTATCATCTCTGAAAACACTGCCATTCAACAGCTCTCTTGATACATTTTAACACCTTTCTTGCCAGGAGCAGGGAGTCTGGATGAGTTTTACGCTTTAAGGAGAGCAAAGAGAAATACCCACTCCTAACTGAAGTGGGACTGAACACAGCTAGATGGGACTTTATCTAAGAGCTAGCAGTGAACTTATGGCTAGTATTATATTTTGGACACTCTATGGTTTATTGCTGTTTAGCAAATGGTGGAATTTTGATGTTGCCATTGTTATAGGCATAAAAATATCTTTATACCCCCCGAGATTAATTTAAGATGGATGTTAGATTATTAGAAATATTGATAGTAGAGATACTTACCTATCATGATTAGTAGGGAGTATATGGGAGACATAGAATTAGAATCCTTAAAGGCATTTACAGTGTGACATTAAGTGTAAGAGTGAGATAATTGCTCTTCTACTATGTTTAATAATGTGCCAGGAGATTGATTATAGAGGGAACCCAAAGACTTTGATGACAAAGGTTATAACTGGAAAATAACTCACAAACCCATCTTTACCTGAAGATGGCAATCTTATAAGATGGCTTCACTTATTGGGCAAGATGGCCTGAACCTGGTTGATCTGCCCATTTTTATGAAGGATTCCTGCTCAGAATCAACCTGAAAAATGGATCCAATCCCAGATCACACTCAGGGAAATGATTTTCTCTTATTACATTTACTTGAGACTATTGCCAGGAAATGCTATCCAGTACTTGGTAATGCACTTGGTAATGTACTTTTTGCAGTACGGTAGCCACTGCTTATTAAATCTAGGAACCTAAAACCACAGAATATAAGAATTACTTTGTGTTGATAGATTCTCAAGGATGCTCACTGTGATAACTAGTATCTATTCGCAACCCAATTTCCCACTGAGGTTGCTGACCATCAGAGTAAAGAATGACCACCACATATTTATGCTTCAATTTATTTTTCATTTAACAAATACCTCCTGGGCATCTATGAGTCATGGTACTGTTTTGCACTGATGTGGCAGTAAACAAGACAGCAAATAGTATGTTTCCCTTCAAAGTTTGTGGCACATGTCATATGGTTAATGTTGCCAGATAAATAATCTATGAAACTATAGTTACCCTATCCGTTTTCTTAATTTTTAACTAATTTGAAATTTTAGATAATTTAGGTATAGGATTGTTTTCTTTCCTTCTGTAGTATTGTGAAAGCTTTCTAAGTAAATATATAATATTATTACAATGATATAAATGTTTTCTTAATTTTGTTGTTATCTGGAATATCTTTTCAGAGTTTATGATGCACTTAGCTACTTACTATTTATATACTAATTATTTGCAATGCTTGTGTATACATGTATGTATCAAGTAAGAACTGCATATTTCTTCCTGATAACATTTTCTTATGTTATAATTATTTCTTTTTCATGTAAAAACCTGAATTTTATTTCCCTTTCTTGGAAAAAGCTGGATATGTATAATAGCTGGATTTTCTTGATATTAAAGAATATTCATTTTCCCTCAAAGTTGACCTCTGAAAACTATGTTAAGAAATGACAAAACAATGCAATCTGGGCACAATGTAAAATATTTATCAAACATATTAAATATATACCTCTCTCTATGTTCTGCCTTTATAAACATAATGGGTAATTTTCAACATTCTGAAATCTCTGTGAAAGAACTACTCAGCAAATGTTTCTTTAGGCTGTAAATTGCTTTATATTATTACTTTTTAGAGCCAGAAAATAAAATATTAAAGGCTGATATTTGTGTGCATGTGTGCATAAATATATATTTTTATTAATATGAAAACAATAGTATGCTATATAGGAAATATGTCACCAATAAATAATGAAAAGCTATTCTTGAGATATTACAAAAGTGAATGAAAGAAATCAATGAATTGCTTAGACAAGGAATAAAGAAAATTTCCTCAACTAAGGTAATTGATCACCACAGGGTCTTGATGAAACGATTTCATTACTTACAAACCACAAAAGTTTTCTCTGTATAAAAAATAAATCCTTTGGGAAGATTCTAATGATTAATTATACAAATAATTTTTTCCTTAGTAAAAGGAGTTGCAAATAACATTGCAAGTGTGAAATAAAGTTAATTTTATCAGATTTGTATGCAGTTCTTTGCACTCAAATGTCATTACAAGGTCTTGAAATAAATTTAACAAGAATATTCTTGACAATATTCTCTTATTTGTGTGGTGGTATTTGTATACTAACATAATGTAACTTTTCTATGGTAACAATACATAGGAAATATTTAAAAAGAAAGACAAACATAAAATAAGCACTAAAACAATAATGGTCTATTGTGAAATTAATTAGAAGACACATTTTTAATATAACATTATACAGTTAATAATAGAAAAATGGTGTTTTATAAGAGCTTGATTGATTAGAGTACATTGATAATAAATTTATGATGATAATTTTTCCATATACTCCAACTGCAGAGATCAATTACTGTCTGTCATTTAACAAATATGTACTCTTTAATCCACTGAAAGATACATCATTCATTCTGTACTCAATCATTTATCCATCCAAATATTTATTGACTATAAGTTGTCAGGCATTGGGGCTGCATTGGGAAACACAAACAAATATTGATTGACATTATAGAATATATACAGTGTAGTGAGACAAACCTTTAAATGATCGCATTATCAATGTAAAATTACAACTCAGTAGTGTAACTAGTAATTGATTGCTATAGAAAAAAGTTATATGATGAAGAAGCTAGTAAGATTTGATCTTAGAAAGGAAGAGTTAATAGAAATTAATGAATAAACACCATATATATGTATCTATACACACACACAGACACACATACATATGTATATACACACTCTCTGTGTAATGAAAACCATTTAAGTTTCTACTTGTAATCAATTTATATTTAAATTTAAGTTCCATACTTGTATGTGTATGATCAAAATCAAGCTATTTGCACATGTCTTAGATCAGGCTGCTATTACAAAGTACCATAAGCTGTATGACTTAAACAATAAACATCTATTTCTTACAGTTCTGGAGGCTGGAAGTCCAAGATAAGGGTAATTATATGGTTGAGTTCTTGGTGAGAACTCTTTTCCCGATTCACAGATGGTCAACTTCTTGCTGTGTGAAGTAAGAGAACCAGCTATGTCTTTGAGCTCTTCTTATAAGGTCACCATCCTATTCATGAGAGCTCCAATCTTATGACCTAATTCCCTCCCAAAGGCTCCACTTCCACATATCATCACATTGGGATTAGGGTTTCAACATATGATCTTTCCGGGGACACAAGCATTCAGTCTATAAAAACATACAGTATGCAATATGTATGTAGACTTCTCTTTTTCTCTATGTTCTGCCATTATAATCATATGAAGCAAGCTATCAAATCCTCCGATATCTTATAAAAGAAAATTATTTAGCAAAAAACACTTTAAATGTAAATATATGTATGTATATAACTTACAAATGTAAACTTTATACAAAAATTTTATATAATTTTAACTTTTGTTATCTATACACATCAATATACAGTAAATTTATTTTAAGGACTAAATTGACAAATGTCTCTATGGCATAAGAGAAAATTCCTCATTCAAGAAGTCATGGAAGAGAATGCAGTGATATTGCATGATTTGGGTACATGTCTAAGACATTTTCAAAATTTTTTCCCCACCATAAGAACAATGAGGAACTGCTGAAGTGTTTTATATGGAGTTACCGTAGTGGATTTGATGCTTACAAAAGATTATTTAAGCGGAAATTTAGAGAATACATTGGATTAGATCAAAACAAGATTAGTAGAAAAGAAGTACCTATAAACTTAATTGACAAAATCAGGCTCCCTGACTTCAGACTATACTACAAAGCTACAGTAATCAAGACAGTATGGTACTGGCACAAAAACAGAAATATAGATCAAAGGAACAGGATAGAAAATCCAGAGATAAACCCTTGCAAATATGGTCACCTTATCTTTGATAAAGGAGGCAAGAATATACAATGGAGAAAAAACAGCCTCTTCAATAAATGGTGCTGGGAAAACTGGACAGATACATGTAATAGAATGAAATTGGAACACTTCCTAACACCATACACAAAAATAAACTCAAAATGGATTAAAGACCTAAATGCAAGGCCAGACACCATCAAACTCTTAGAGGAAAACATAGGCAGAACACTCTATGACATAAATCACAGCAAGATCCTTTTTGACCCACCTCCTAGAGAAATGGAAATAAAAACAAAAATAAACAAATGGGACCTAATGAAACCTAAAAGCTTTTGCACAGCA
>NC_041220.1:134810914-134892277 GCF_002837175.3 Physeter macrocephalus | reverse complement strand
GATTCCATATATATGTGTTAACATATGGTATTTGTTTTTCTCTGTATGACAGACTCTAGGTCCATCCACCTCACTACAAATAACTCAATTTCATTTCTTTTTATGGCTGAGTAATATTCCATTGCATATATGTACCACATCTTCTTTATCCATTCATCTGTCGATGGACACTTAGGTTGCTTCCATGTCCTGGCTATTGTAAATAGAGCTGCAATGAACATTGAGGTACATGAGTCTTTCTGAAGTATGATTTTCTCAGGGTATATGCCCAGTAGTGGGATTGCTGAGCCATATGGTAGTTCTATTTTTAGTTTTTTAAGGAACCTCCATACTGTTCTCCATAGTGGCTAATCTCCAAAATTTATAAGTAGCACATGCAGCTCAATATCAAGAAAAGAAACAACCCAATCCAAAAATGGGCAGAAGACCTAAATAGACATTTCTCCAATGAAGATATACAGATTGCCAACAAACACATGAAACTATGCTTAACATCACTAATCATTAGAGAAATGCAGATCAAAACTACAAAGAGGTATCACTCACACCAGTCAGAATGGCCATCATCAAAAAAATCTACAAACAATAAATGCTGGAGAGGGTGTGGAGAAAAGGGAACCCTCTGCACTGTTGGTGGGAATGTAAATTGATACAGCCACTATGGAGAAAGGTATGGAGGTTCCTTAAAAAACTAAAAATAGAACTACCATATGGCTCAGCAATCCCACTACTGGGCATATACCCTGAGAAAATCATACTTCAGAAAGACTCATGTACCTCAATGTTCATTGCAGCTCTATTTACAATAGCCAGGACATGGAAGCAACCTAAGTGTCCATCGACAGATGAATGGATAAAGAAGATGTGGTACATATATGCAATGGAATATTACTCAGCCATAAAAAGAAATGAAATTGAGTTATTTGTAGTGAGGTGGATGGACCTAGAGTCTGTCATACAGAGAAAAACAAATACCATATGTTAACACATATATATGGAATCTAAAAAAGAATAAAAGGTTCTGATGAACTTTGGGGCAGGACAACAATAAGGACATAGAGAATTCATTTGAGGACACAGGAAAGGGGAAGGGTAAGCTGAGACGAAGTGAGAGAGTAGCATTGACCTATATACACTACGAAATGTAAAATAGCTAGTGAGAAACAGCTGCATAGCACAGGGAGGTCAGCTTGGTTCTTTGTGACCACCTAGAGGGGTGGGATAGGGAGGGTGGCAGGGAGATGCAAAAGGGAGGGAGTATGGGGATATATGTTTTCATATAGCTGTTTCACTTTGTTTTACAGCAGAAACTGGGGATATATGTATTCATATAACTGATTCACTTTGTTTTACAGCAGAAACTAACACACCATTGTAAAGCAATTATAATCCAATAAAGATGTTAAAAAAAAAGTGAAGCTATATGATTTTCATATGAATTGCAATAAATTAATCCAGAAAAAGCTGACATCTTAAAGGTATTGACTTCTGATCCATACACACAATGTATCTCTCCATTTGTATAGGTTTATTGGATTTATTTCAGCAATATTTTATAGTTTTCAGCAAACAGATCTTGCACATTTTTTGTGAGATTTATCCTTTACAGCAGAAACTAACACACCATTGTAAAGCAATTATAATCCAATAAAGATGTTAAAAAAAAAGTGAAGCTATATGATTTTCATATGAATTGCAATAAATTAATCCAGAAAAAGCTGACATCTTAAAGGTATTGACTTCTGATCCATACACACAATGTATCTCTCCATTTGTATAGGATAATTGGATTTATTTCAGCAATATTTTATAGTTTTCAGCAAACAGATCTTGCACATTTTTTTGTGAGATTTATCCTTAAGTATTTTGTAGGTTTAATGACTTTGTAAGTGCTATTTTTCATTCACTTTCAATTTCTAATTATGTGTCATAATATATAGAAATAAAATTAATTTTAGTATTTTAATTTGTATGTTTCAGACTTACCTAAGTCATTCATTGGTTTTAGCAGCTTATTTTGTAGATTCTCTAAGATTTTTTTTTTTTCGGTATATTCTCTAAATACACAATCACATCATCTTCAAATAAAGGCATTTAATTCTCCCTTTCAAAACTGTATGTCCTTTATTTCTTCTTATTGCCTTGTTGCAATGGCTGGGACATCCAAACTGTGTTGAGTATAACTGGCGAGAGCAGACCACTGTTAAATATAATATTGTGGGTAGGTTTTTATAGATGTTTTTTTATCACTTCAGGGATGTTTCTTCTCCTCCTAGTTTGCTGAGAGTTTATGTTTTGTTTTGTTTATCATGAATGGATAAAGTTCATCATTTTTTTTCTGCATCGAATGAGAGTGTTTGGAGTTTTCTGCCTTTTGGGATCAGTTCTTTGTTTTTTCTTATTATTTTTTGAAAATTTCATCCAATATCTCTCCAAATATATGTTCAGAGTCATTCTATTCTTTTTCTGTGACTTAAAATACATACATTAGGTTATCTGATTTTTAAAATAGCTATTTGATACTATTTTCTTTTAAATTTCTTTTTTCTTAATTCTTTATTTCAGCATAGAACATTTATACTGAACTATATTCAAGATCAGTGATTCTTTTTCTGCTGTGCTACCTGTTGATGAACACTGTGAACAAATTCTTCCTCTCTGATATCATGTATTTTTATTTTAAGCATTCTGTTTGCCTTTTTATATATTTTCCATATCTCTACTGGACATGTGCATCTATACACATTCCCCTTTTCTACTACATATTGTATCATATTAATCATAGCTACATTGAAATCCCTGTCTGATAGATTCAACATCTTGCTGTTTTGTGGTTCTTGTTCAATTGAATACTTGATGTCTTGACAATGTTTTTTGTATTTGTTTTTCTTATTGTGGATTTCGTAGTTAAATACCAGATAGATATTCAAATCTTGGTGAGGGAGAGGGATAGACTGAAACAGTACTGAGAAAGTATCCTCAAGTTTTCCCCTTTTTCCCTCCCTTCTCAAACACATGCACAAAAGGAGGCTCTCACAGAGGCATCTAGGAAGGCCTTGGCTGAAGAGTGCCTGGGAATGCAAAGGTGTTTAAGAACAGGACCAGGTAGAGAGGCCCGAGTCCTTGACTGCAACTCCCTTCAGAGACTGCAAAGCACTGATCCTGCTCCAAGTCTGGTATGGGGAGAGCAGAGTTTCCCTATAAGGCCCGCCAGTTAAAGTCTTTGTAATTTCTATGATTGGACCTGGAAAGTCACACCTAGGGTTTTTTTTCAGGAGCTGGATGCTTTTTATGTGTCATGCTTATTTTTAACTATATGAATGTCTCATTCACTTTAGTTATTATGTGTTGTTTAGTTTGCTGGAAAGGTTTGTTTCATTCAGATGCCTTGAACTATTTCACGGAATCTGAATAATACAAACCTTTCCTTAGTCTTATATATCTAGATAAATTTTGAGAACGGAACAGATAATTTTGAAGTCAAACAGTCCCATACTCTCCATTTTGTTGTCCCCAAATCAAAAATCAACTCTGATTTATTTTGTTGGTTTGTTTTTGGCCGCGCAGCTTGCAAGATCTTAGTTCCTTGACCAGGGATTGAACCCGCATCCTTGATGGTGAAAGCGCAGATTCTTACCCACTGGACCACTAGGGAATTCCCAGGGTTTTTCCTTTAAATTTCTAAGAAGAATTGCATCGGAAGGAGGTAGTTATCTTAGTTGCAAAGCCCCTTGGTTTTCAATAGAGAGCATGTGAAGCTGTGAATGCCAGAGGGCGGCTAATCATCTTTCATCTGTTTACATCAAATAAACACACTCTAAGACCTTGGTGATAAGTATCATCACATCCAAAATAACAGACATAGGTTATTGCAGCACACTTGGTAAGTGAAAGGTACTGAAGTGGAGAAGTAAGAAATTAAAATCTACCCTCTAATCTAAGCTCCTTTCCCCTCAAGCCTTGATTTTGCACTCCAAGTTTTCATCACTATACATATTCAGTAGTTCAGAAGAGCCTTCATATTCCCCAAGAATTTCTATGTCTCTTTCTTATTTCTTAATTTATAAAATCTACCTCTTGCCCACTTAAATGGTTCAGAATTATTTGAACATAGAGAACAGCCTAGACTTTTTCACTTTAAATCTACAAAATTTAGTGGTGCTAGGGTATCAGACTCAAAGCTCTCTTGATATCAAAGTATTTATCATTTCTTTCTGCATATCTTAGGGTTGTCTTTTTCTAGAATGCTTGAAATTCACACTTGAAAGAAATGGCACCTGAGTAATTCTGGGGAGATTCTACAGTTTAGTTAAACATCATCTTACACTATAAAAATAGAAAGAAAAAGTTAGAAGGAGAAGGAGGAAGTTGAGGAGGAGGTGGTAAGATTATTTGCATGAAGCTTGTGGAGAGGCGCATGGGGAATGGTTTCCTCTGTTTAACTCCTGCCATTTTGGTTCCAAGTCTGTGAGCCTGAGACCCGTGTTGGTTGCTGCAATTTCAGTTTCCTAGAAGATCTGAACACGTGCAGGAGAAGAGAAGAAGCCTGAACAAACTAGGCACTGTTCTTTCTATCTGTCACCTTATTTGTCTGACAAATGACCTCCAAATCTTGCATATGTTTCTATTTTGACCAAGACTGCTTAGGAAAAGACAGGGCAGGGTATTCTGTGAAGTGTAGTTCCCACTTTCACTAAAGAGGTAGAGCACAGTCTATTCCTTGTTGACTTAGCATTTACACGCATCTTTTTAAAATCATATTTCTCATTCACAATATTTTAACTGTATCTGGCATTCTCAGACATCTCTTTTAAATATATTTAACTTTGAAATAAGAAATTAGTAATATAATGCTTTCCCCTAATATTATATAACTATCCCTCATACATCCAAAAACATGCTAACCTTCCCCCTAAAAAAGGATATGTCACTTTATCCATCTTTGGGTGTTGTTCATGTCTTTTCCAGTTGAGGCACACTCTCCCTTCATCTCCCCTAAATGAAATATTGAGAGACAAGATTAGGCGCTAATAACACTTTGTGTTCGAGGACAATAATTCAGTGTCTACTAGGAACCTAGAGCAACCCATAAGCTTTTACTTAAAAGGAAAATACTTATCTGCAGAAGACGAAGAGTTTTGCTCCAAATTCTAAAGGGATGAACTGTCATTCACCTAAAGGTGATTGTAAGACCTTCTCCTGATACTGCTGTTTTTTCTGTTTTGTGTCTTTACAAAGTTAGAAAATGCAGGGTTGTTTTTTTTTTAATTGAAAACCAGGTTCAACTAATATTTATAAAATCAAGGGTCTCATGACATAATAATTATGCTCTGAATTCTATGCATTGAATAATATAAGTATGCTATGCAAATTCTTTACTCTTAAAATTAAATAATATGAGTAGATTGTATTTTTACTTTGAAATATTTTATTATTTAATATTTTTATTAGTAGTAGGAAGTTAAAATAATAATGGTGATCATGTGTTGAGTGCCTACTAAGGAGGTAAAGACTAATTTATTTTCCATTTTATACACAAAGTATTATTTTTTCCAAATTTGAATAAATTTTTGAGACAACTAACAGCTGGTAGAGTGTTCTGGGACAATACTTTCAACGTCTGCATGGAGAAGAGCATGTGTCAGGCCCCAAAATCTACATCACCTCCTACGACCAGCTCAAATTTCAATGTCAACACGCCATCCATCTGTGATTGAGCAGGGCTAGAAAAGCCCTCTCCAGGGGCTTTCTCTTGACTCAAGCAATATCAAGCTGGAGAACTATCATCCCTAATCCTTGATAATTCACCTAATTGTAGCAATACAAACTTCAATGCTTTTTTTGAAAATATTTTTTCTCTTTGGATTAGAAAAACATGCAAATGGAGCTGTACTGTCCTACTGTCTCTATTTAAATCTAAGCTGTAAAAGATGCTAATAGGTTGACTTTCCATTAAAAACATTGCCATGTCTTGAAAGAATAAAAGACAGTGAGCGAACCATTTGTTTGAGGTGAGAGAGGTTGTAAATGAAAATGACATTATACTTTAGTATCTGGCACGTGAAACATTCAGAAAAATTTGAAGTGTTTCTGTTTGTCACTTTTCACTTGAGTTCATGGTAAATACATTGACATGGTGGAAAGGGGGAAATTTAAAATAAAAGAAATGTGATTGAAATGAGCCAGGACAATTACTAAGTTACTCAACTTAATATTTCTGTTGTTGTCAGGCCATGTTTTCCTGAGATGTTCTTTACTTCATTATCAATGCCTGTGTGCATGGCATTTCCTGAAACTCCCTTCTGTGATGATTCTTCAGAATGTGTGTCATGTGACTATTTTACTCACCAAGCTTCAATTTTCAGCTTCTTTTTTTCCACATCTCGTAATCAGTCTGGATAGGCTGAGTTAAAGTTTATTGCCAGAAAAATAAATATGATAAAAAACCCCCAATTACTGGCAATTTGTTTTTCCATTTGATAGAAATTGAGCTTGCCTTATCACTTTCTAATTTATTAAGGCAAAATTTATTCAAATACCTTGGAAAGATTGTGTAAGTACCTTCTCTTTTGGTAAATTGTATCCTGGGGTCTGAGTGATTCCACATTGAATAGATTGAAGCCATTTAACCTTTTACCCGATTCCACATGATTTACAGGAATGTCTATAAACAAATAAAATAAATGAAGTTAACTTGGATTGATATTACATAACTGTGAATTAGAAGCTGAGATGAATTCCTGTTTCTAGTTATAGATCTCTATGAACATTTTATTTGGATGAGAAAGGCAGAACCACTATGTGGTGCCCTTTGAATTTCCACATAATCTAATTTTCTTTGATTAAATGTTTATACTATATAGGCATCTCTATTTGGTATCTCTTTATATCTATGCTGATATAAAGCATCAGATGGTTGTTGTTATTGCTTAACGTCATCGAAAGTAGCAAGGACACTGTTCATGTTCTATAAAATATAATAATATATAGGCATCACTGGAAAATACTTATACTTTACTACTTGGTTTTTATTTTGCATTATTTATCTGTTAAGGAAAATACACATGACAAAAGAAAAAATGGACATTTGTACTGTTTGTTTTTCAAATATAACTTTTGTGGTATTGAACTAAGAAAGGTAGAGAAATGCTTTTCAGAGAAGACCAAAAATGACAAAAATTCCTATTGCTTAATTATTGATATTTCCACTCCAAATCTATTCAATCAAGGTTCTCACAATTACAGATGTCCCTTTTCTTGATAGCCAATTTATTTTTAGTATACATTGTCTGAATGTGCCACAGTTTATTTAGGTACAGTTTACAGATAATAACTGTCAAAAAATAAAAGCTATTATACCTTTTTAAATGACATTATATACATTTTTTTGAGCAGTTTTGGGTTCAGAGCAAAATTAAGTGGAAGGTACAGATATAACCCATACACACCATGCCTCCACAAATACAGAAACTCCTCCATTATCAAAACCCCTATCAGTCAAATTTTTGATAATTGGTAAATCTACATCGACACATAATAATTATCCAAAGTCCATAGTTTACATTATGAGTAATTCTTGGTGTTGTACATTCTGTGGATTTGGACAAATATGTACGCTATATATTCAACATTATGGTATAATACACAGTATTTTCATTGCCCTAAGAGTTCTCTGTGCCCCTCCTGTTCATTCCTCTCCTTTGAGCCCACCCCCTGGCAGAAACCACTGATATTCTTGCTGTCTCCATAGTTTTGCCTTTTCATGTATGTCATATACTTGGAATCATACCATATGCAGCCTTTTCAGATGAGCTTCTTTTGCTTAGTAATATGCATTTAAGTTTCCCTCCATGTCTTTCCATGGCTTTGTAGCCAATTTCTTTTTAGTGTGCATTGTCTGAATATACCACAGTTTATCTACACATTCACCTATTGAGGGACATCTTGGTTGCTTCCAAGTTTTGGCAATTATGTATAAAGCTGCTATAAACATCCATGTGCAAGTTTTGGTGTGGACAAAAGTTTCAACTCCTTTGGGTAAATATCAAGGAGAACAATTACTAAATCATGTAAAATTATGTTTAGTTTTGCAAGAAACCACCAAACTATCTTCCAAATAGGCAGAGTACTCTTTGACATGAATTGTAGCAATATTTTTTTCATCTGTCTCCTAAGGCAAAAGACATAAAAGCAGAAAATAAACAAATGGGACCTAATTAAACTTAAAGACTTTTGCACAGCACAGGAAACCATTGACAAAAAGAAAAGGCAACCTACCGAATTAGAGAAAAGATTTGCAAATGATATGATTGATAAGGGGTTAATTATCCAAAATATATAAGCTGCTCATACAAGTCAATAACAAAAAGACAAAGAACCCAATTAAAAAATGGGCAGAAGACTTGAATAGATCTTTATCCAAAGAAAACATACAGATGGACAACAGGTACATGAAAAGATGCTGAACATCACTATTTATCAGGGAAATGCACATTGAAACAATAATGAGATATCACCTCACACTTGTCAGAATGTTTATCATCAAAAAGACCACGAAAAATAATTGTAGGTGATGTGGAGAAAAAGGAACCCTAGTACACTGTTGGTGGGGTTGTAAATTGGTGCAGCCAGTATGGAAAACAGTATGGAGGTTCCTTAAAAAATTAAAAATAGAACTACCATATGATCCAGAAATTCCACTGCTGGGTATATATCTGAAGAAAATAAAAACACTAAATTGAAAAGATACATGCACCCCAATGTTCATAACAGCATTATTTACAGTAGCCAAAGTATGGAAGCAACCAAAGTACCCATCAACAGATGAATGAATAAAGAAGATGAGGAATATGTATTCAGGACCTAGTGATGAATCTAGGATTCTGAAATTGGCTAGTAATTAGTGGAAAGGAAAAACAGAATCAGATAATGAAAATTGCACAAATGCCAATTTGAGTGATGTCCTATGCATTAAGAGAGTATAAAGAGAAGTTGCAAAACAAAACATACATTTCAGAATAGGTACTATAATTGGTTTCACAATGTTTGGGGCTTAAACCTAGGTACACTTGATAAGAATAAAAATTATGAAAAGTTGAGAAAGTAAATGAAAGAGAGCCTATAAAGAGATTTCTCAGGTGAGAGCTCTTGCCCTTTTCTGAAGAGCCATGACTTGACCCTAAGTCTAGAGATGGAGGCTTCCATGGTATTTTTCTCCATATATATTAAGTCTGTCTGCATTGGGCAGTTAGTGGACTTGTGTCTAACTAAACTCCCAAATCAAGAGGGCAGGAGAGGTGGGCTGGTTCTTCCACTTTGTTTGGTAATTAAAATTAGATTTTATTTATTTCCCTTTCTTTTTTTTTTTTTTCTTCCCAGTCTCTGTACTCTAACAAAGGTGATTTAGGAGGTGTATTTGGCAAATGTTAAAAGTGAGTGAGAAAGACCATGAAACTTCCTCTCAGTAAAACGAGTTAGGCCACTAAGTCTATGTTTGGGACAGGAAGAAGAAACTATGGTACTGTTTATTAAATAAGTATAATTGGAAGAGTCATATATTTGCCCCATTTTTCATCTTGGGTAGAGGAAAGCATTCCACAGTTAAATGTAAAGGAAGAGGAGAGAGAAATTAGAGGGGTACTTTGATTATATCCTCTGAATAATGCTTTCTCAATATATCAGTTAACCCAAAAGGGGAATCAAGTCCAGATCTATTGCATCCATTTGGTTTAGCTTCCGCAACTGGGTGTCAACTCTATGGCTTAGTCAGTTCCTTCCTTTACCTTTAAATCCACCTAACATTTGTCTTGTCAACTTGGATCAAAGTCTGTAGCTGAGTAGATACTATTACTCTTTGTGAAACCAGTATGAATGTTCATAATGCAAAATGAATCTAACAATCAATTCAGAAACATAATTTATATTATATAAAGTGATATTATTTATAGTACAATCACTTTTTGAGATAATCTGAAATTATTGGGAAGATAACAAAGAGGTAATATATTTGAATGGCTTTAAGTCTTCATTAATGGAATTAAGAATGATAAGGAGGTATAAAATGCTACGTATTAAAGTTATTGCAAGTGAGTATAAAAAAAAGCCATAGCTTATGAGTACATGTTAGATGGACCCAACCCTTATATGTTGAGGTTTAAGTTCAGTAATATATATGTTTAAACAAAACAAAATCTTCTTAGCAATGATAGTACTCTTGCTATTGCAATTTAGGTAGAGATGACTTTCTTTTGAGGGGTGTAAACCTTTTAAGATAATTGTCTAATTTTCCTCTTGAGATGTATAAACATACATAATATATTATATTTAATATACACAATATATTATGTTTAATAATAATATAAACATATATTATTTTTAATAATACATAATATATTATGTTTATTATAATATATTATAACAATTATATGTTTAATATAATTGTTATAATATGGTTTTGATAATTTAAGGAACTACAATAGACTGTTGAAAAATTACAGGCTAAACCCTTTTGGTGATAGATAGTGATAACACAATGGAAATAAAATTCTATACTTTCTCTTATTAAAAGCAAAATCTTTTCTAATGGGAAAATGAAGTGTGGTAATATAACAGAAAGAAGGGACATTATCTTCAGAGTTCTGCACATCTTAAAACTGCTACAAAAATGTGGGAGCAGTTGATTTATAAACTCAATGTAATTCTATGGTTAAAAGACATTCTTTCTGTAGTTCTTCTGTATTGTGATAAAAGAAATTCACAGTATGACACCAAACATGTTCTTATCAGGATCAGCTGAAAAACTGGCATATTGCCAAATGATAAACGTTTCCCTAGAAAGGTCAGATTTATTGTTAATTAAGCCAGCTAAATCCAAGTATATATATCCATGTTTAGCGACACGTGAATTTATATTGGCTTTTCAACTTAAGGATTAGAATGATATGCTTAATAATTATCATATGGCCATGTTTGGGAATTTTCTACCTTTATAAAAAATAGATTCAAATGTATTAATCCATATGTGCAATCTGTTAATTTACAGTGTCAAGGCAATCATTTTTTTTTCTTTTTCTATTTCATAGGACTGTGTGGAATGCCAGCTGTTACTGGAAATCCTTATCCTTAAAATGAGACGGGTATTCTAAGTATAGAATTTTGGTTTTATTTCTGTTTTGTGTAAACTCAACATCCGTTGCATCAAAAAGATAGGTTCCAACAGTGTGGTTTTAAGTAAGTTATATATTAAATATCAATGAAGATATGGATTATTTCATTCATTGATTATATCTTTATAATCATAAATGAGGATTCTTTCTCTTAGTAATTATGCTCAGGAAAATAAACAATATGGGGCACTTTTGATGTCATCCGAACGGAAGTGTGGGGTATATTGAATGCACTAGTTTATCGAAGTCTGCAGAGTCAGAGACTACAAGTTACCCTAATAGGAGCTGTCCTTACTTATAAGGGAACACATTGGTGAAACAGTCAAGCAGAGCTAGCTAAAGAGAGTTTGGGGAATTAATTTTACATTAAGATGATCTTAAGGAAATAATGTTATGCAAAATCAGATCAAATTAGGATGGTCTCTTAAAACAGCTAATGAATTAATGATGTCCTTTAATGTGTTGTATGATAGTAAATCCCTCTTTAACACTCACCCGACAAAGCACTTAGTTTGAAAATGCTGTTCGGAGAAGAGCAGGTGTTCAGTACAGAATATTTCACAGAAAATATATTTAGTATCACACAAAAAATGACATTTTAAAGAGCATTTTTAGCCCAAGATCATGGTTGTCTGCATATGCTTCTCTCTGTGCATCCATTTCACTGGCAATTCCAACGCAAAGTCTTCTTTTCCAATGTCACATCCAATATTTTATTGCGTGTTTACAGCCTCCCGGAATCACTAAGCCATACACTATACCCACCCTAGACCCTGGCCTTGGGAAAAAAACAGCAACAAATATTAGTGGGATGCTGTGTAAATTGAGTAAACCTTAATTGATTGAAGGCTATATATAAAGTGTGCTGATTAGTGAATTGGAGCAAACAAGAATATATGCTTTTAGTGTTATCTAATAAGGAGTTTTTCTTAGCCTATTCTTGTTGAACATTTTTACAAATGACTGATACTGAAAACAGAAAATGGGTACCCAGACTTGTGAGTGGGGGGAATAGCAAAGATTTTTGGATACCAAACTCTGAATCCAGCATAAGAGATTACTAACTGCCTAACCAATCTCTACTTTCCCTTTCATCCTTTATAAATAAACTATTTTGTTGGAGTAAGAATGAGAGTATTTTCTATTTCATCTCAAAGAGAGGGCCAGCAATGGTATGAACATCTGAATAATTAGATTTGGAAGATACTTCACAGAGAACACAGTAAAAGGGGTGCTGACTCAGCTGAATTCAGTCCGTATATATTTGCTAATGTCTTAATCCTATTTAGGACAGGGGTATGATCACAGTAGCTTCAGCAGTTTTCTTTTTACCATTGGGCAAACTTGAGGATGGGGCCCCCAAAAGATGTTTAAAAAGGTTGCAGGAGCTAAAAGCAACCCAAAACTTGGATACCACTGTGGAGCTGTGGCCACCAGATCTCCATTACCAAACTCTGGATTTATCAATCCGTGAAAGAGAAAATATGCCCATAATTTATTTAAGGCACTGTTCATCCCATGTATTCATCCAGTAGCTGAGCACAATACCTAACATTAACATGCAAAACAATGTCATTTATCATGATTTAGACTATACTTTACCTATGTAGCATTTTGTAGATGCAGCTGAGAAACAGAATGCTTCACACATACAAAACCAAATTAATTGTTTTCATTGTTACTAAGTAAATATAGAGAGTATTTTAAAATATGAACAAAAAGTCCTAATACATTGTATCATTGATAGCCTCTAATATAGAATTGATTAAGTCATTTATTTTTCTTTCTGGTCACCTTAAATATATGCTTCATTGCATAGGTTTCAAAATTTGAATTTGGCTTCACATCTGGCTTCAAAATTTGACAACATCATTTAACAAAAATGGATGGAAAAAGGATAAAATATGTTCAGAGCAGAGCTACCAAACTGTGAGGAAATTAAACATTTCATGTGCAATGGTTACTGAAAGACACCACAAATTTTCATTTTAAGCGGGGTCTCAGAGGCCCATGTAAGCTATTTTCTAATATGACGGTGGTTATAAAACGGAAGAGGATTAACTACCTCCTCGAAGGCTATAAGAAGAAAATGATGACTGGAGACCTGGGAGGAGCTGGCTGTACCTTTGTAAAAGAAAACTTCCTTGTTTTCTTGGGGAGGGGAGCATGTAAGGGGTAGTTCCTGAAAAAAGTGTTAAAATATACAATTTATATGTGAGAATGCATTTATTTACTAAACTGGAACCTATCAAATATGTCCAAAGATCAAGTTACAGCGCAATTCATTAGCATGTATTGAACACACTCCTGTAACCATTGCCCATGTTAAAAAATGAACAGCAGTGAACACCCCAGAAGCTCCTGTGCCCCTGGTGACCATCATCAAATTAATTAAATGAGCTCTATCAGAAGTCTGAAAATAATAATAATTATTAAATTGTGCATTTACTCATGACTCTATCAGTGCAGCAGACTGGTGGTTCTAAAGCCTGAGGAGAAAGGTTGAATGGAAAGAAAATGTGTGTACACATACACATATATATTTAAATTGTAAATATATTATATACACATACATATGTGTGTATGTATTATATACATATATACATAGGTATTTATATTTAGAGAGAGAGAATATAGCAAGATGCTATCTGAAAATGTAGTTGATAATGTTAAACATTGAACTGCGTAGAAAATTATGGAATAAATACTGGAAAAAAAGAGATTTATTTTAATTTTCTGTGATAGTAAATGCTAATGAGTTGGCATTCATTTGGGCACTTTACTTAAAAAGATTTGGGGACTTGTTAAATAGCTTCTATTCCTTAGCCATTGGAATTCAGATATTTGTTTCAGGAGGGCTGCATTCTGTTTTGTTGTTTCTTTTTTGTTAATTTATAACATCAGTAAAAGCTAGATCAAATGCTTGTGTTATTCCATATATTTTTCTTTAATGACTATAAATCAAAATTCAAGAGCTAACTTTGACAGAATCGATATGTTAATTAAGACACTGGTATTATGATCCTTAGCACTCTCTGGATTCGTGCCAATTTCTCAGATGAAAGTAAAAAACAATCATTGTAAGCTGATTAGGCATTTGTTTTCCTGTAACTTGATGGTAATACTATTGATACTAAATTTGGTCAAGTATCCTTTTAATACAGACATTGATTACATATATTAAGAACAAGACAATATAATCCAAAAGCACATTAAAGTGTAACTGAAAGCTGAAAAAGCTTGAAAATTTTCAAAACAGCTGTTTAATATTTTCAAATTAATTTTGCTTATTACCCAAAGAATTTTATCAAAGCAGAGAAGGGTAAAAAATGTTGGCAGAAAAAGAAGTCAGCAAGATCATGATAATTAGGATTAATTTCTGTATTTTAAGTATTTTCCTTAGATCTTTTAAATTGTAAAATAGATTGATTTGTGGAGAAGTAAAATATTTATCACTCACTGTTGTTAATATATAACTAAAATTCTGATGGAATATTCATTCTCATCTATACAACATTTTCATAAAAGGAACATCTGTTATATACAAGAGGAATAATTACTCCAGGAATTTTTAAATCATTGACGAGAATAATTTCTAATATGAAACTCCTATTACTTCTATTCATAAAAGAAAAATTTAGTGACAAAAATATTAAGCAAATTTTAATAATAGGAAAGAAATTTTATTTTATAAATTGGCACATTTTAAGATCATGCAATGTTAATAGTTTATAATTATTCAATATAGTGAGTAGATAAACTAGTCCATTTAAAACTGCTCTACAAGCCAAATTTAGCAGATAGATGAATTTTCAGCCTCATAGAAGTGGTAGCTGCAGGCTTTAACCAGAATGGGCAAAACCTCTGGGGGAGAAAAATTTCAGTTACTAATTTTCAGGAGTTAGAAGGTAGACACACTAGTCATATGAAAGTAATATGGTTTTGCTTAATTTGCTTTCACTAGAACCTCTTATTGCTTTAGTCTTGGGCATTGTGCTATACCTACAAGATTGAATAATATTTTGAAATACTCTATTATTAGATCTGGAAGAGGAAAACAAAACTTTTTCAATGAATGAAAATTGTTTATAGGAAGTACCTAGAATGCAAGAAAGTATTAACCTGTAAATCAAGATTTACTCTGATGAGAGAGATTACTGTATTTTAGAAGTGTTAGAGAACACAGAAGAACACTCTGAAATTAATGTGGGTAGAGGATAGGTAGAATAATAAGAGAAAGAAAGTTATATCAAAAAAGAGAAGCAAAAAAAAAAAAAAAAAGAGAGAGAGAGAAGCAACCAAAAACAGTGCAAACCCAAGAATGAGTATGATAATGACATGTAACCATGAGCCTATTGATTGAATAAACAAAGGAAGCAATGAGTTAGTGAGACAATGTAGTTCATGGATCTAGATAAGGAAGTAAAATACAAATAATGAAGCAAAGAGGTAAAGAGATTTACCCCAAATCATATTGAAGTTAAGATGTTTACCCCAATAAACTTCACTATATTTTCCTGACATTTTGTATCCCATGAAAATACAATATAAACAAAACTTGGTATTATTTTCTATTGTGCTCCTTGGTTAAAAATTCAAAATGTAGAAAATAAGCATTGAATTTGAATACAAACAGTTGAGGTTCTCAACTGATCAAAAAAAGCCGTTATGCAGAACACACACTAACACACTTATTTAAACATTTTGATTTTTCTGAAGTTTTTATAAATGTGCCATCAATCTTTTTCTTCATAGATATTGTGATAGCCTGTTAAATGTGTAAACGTAGCTAGGCTACGGTCTCCAGTTACGTAATCAAACTCTAATCAAGGTGTTGCTGTGAGAGTATTTTCCAGATGTGATTAAAGTCCATAATCAGTTGATTGTAAGAAAGTCAACTTGAAGTAAGGAAGATCATTTTAGCTAATCTGGACATGTGTTTCCATAACACACAGCCTATTTCCAGTAGTAAAAAAGAAATTTATAATCCATGGTATGTTGTGGCAATAGAAATGCACAAAATATTGCCATTGGATAATCCTGATCAGATACCTATAGACAGAAAGATTTGGGGTCACCATGTACTTGCAGAATGTTTTAGTCAAAGTAAGGAGTTTAATTAGAGTGGCTGCTTCTTACTGCACTGAGAAAGCGGGGAAAGAAAAAAATGTGCTCAGGGCTCCAAATTTCCATCTCAAACTCCACATACATTACCTGAAGCTTTCTTTATCTGCCTTGAAAAAAACCTTTATCTCCTGTAGCTTTGGGCCAATATTTCTGAAAATCAAACTCAGAGCCTCATTCTTTGAGTAGCTGAATTACAACACAAATTTCTGAGGGCGTGATTGGGAAGAAATAGGATCCTGAGGATTGGACTAGTGATACATGGGGTGATCCTGTTGACGTTGGAGACATCAATCCCCTATATTCTGATGAGTATTCTTTGCCCTCTCACCCATGTCTGAGGAGTTTAGTCTTCCTTTGCCTGAGGAACTTGTAAAGGACTCTCCTGAAACAGTTGCCTTGCAAGGTACTGCTGATGCTACTAAGGACTTAACCCCACCACTAGCTTTGTTTTTAGACCTGTAAACAGATTCATGTTCCATCATCGTCAAAAGGCTGAGATACAAAGTGTGACTTTGCTATTCTTAATTTTAGCTAATAGTCAAATTCTAGCAATCATTCAACTTTAGACATTTTTCTACTTTATCTGCTCATTTCTTGTTCTTGATCCAAGATAAACTCAAAAGTTAGATTCACTCCAATATGCACTAAAACATTTTTCCCAGATGGGTATAGGATACAGAGGACTTTTAAGAGTTTCATGGGCTGCTATTATAAATGAATGTATCTACGCATGATTGGGATGTTATACAATCTGCCTTTCTGTCCTGTGTGGGATAAGGGGCAGCCAATGGGACCTTAATTCAAATAGAATACCATATCGAATGCTTAGTCCAAGATTTGTTTAATTTGAGGTGGCTGAGTACTTTGGTGTTGTTTATAATTTGGAAATTAACTCCATGGTTATGATTACAGATGGGCCGGTATTATAAATAGTTTTGTACTAGAGAATGTTTTCCTGTTTATATATTTTTCATTGGAACTTGATTGGTAAGATATAAAAGACTGAATCACGCGCACATTGCTAAATTCTTTTAGAGGTTACAATTACACATTTCAAGAGTGAGCAAAGTTATCACCTCTTTATTTGCTTCTCCCTTCAAAATGATATGTTCTAAAATCAAATTTTTTAAAGGAGCCCAGGAAACAGATCTGAAATATTTCTAGTTTTGTTTTTAATTTTCCCTCCACTGTCTTGCCTAGGCCCCCGTTTTCACTTTTATCTTTTTCCTCTCTAAATATCAAAACATCTGTTGTGTCATAATACGTGAAGCTTTGAGAGTAAGGAATTTAAAAATATATTATCAAAATAGTCACATTTTACTATTTGGATCTTTTCAAGAATGAGGGATGAGAATGAACTCCGGGCATACTTATCTGAAGAAGTGTTGTATTAAAGCAAACTTGGATGTTCTCTTGCCCTTCCATACATGGTGAATTAGTCACAGACCTCTGATAAATCAAAGCTTCTTTTGATCTGCAAGATATTAGCAAAGGCATAAGGGTAAGAGTGCATTTGAACAAACATGTAGTTGTCAAGCGTTCCTTTTGGTGATTACAACAGATTGACATGAAATTCTTTGAGATTCTGCTCTGCTTGCCTTTTGTGAATGTAGAGCGCTTCGGGTTGTGACAAATGTCTATTGCATAAATAAACTGATGGATGAGGGCAGGAGGTTGTTGACAGGTGAGGGTAGTTATTCTGGGATGTAATCTTCTTAGAAGTAACTTTATATTATTAGAGCTGATGCTTGGAGTAGTCCAGCCGTGTTTATTTCAAGTGTGATCTACTGATGGCCAAAACTACTTCAGTTAGCTGAGATCATGGAACAAAAATAATAATACAACTACTTAATCATTATAATGAAATATAATAGCGTGATTGGGGTTATTTTATCTGTACAACTGGAATCCTTCTAAAATAATTAGGTGATCCAGGTACTAAAATGTGAAATTGTGCTATAAATGGAGAAATGTGATAAGATATATTTACCTTGCCCCATTCATTTATTGGAAATTGTCTTTCATTTTTTCTCCCTTCTTTATCTTTTCCTGAAACCACTGCGAAAAACAATCAAAAACAAAACAAATCAAAACCCACCTTAATAGCAATTCATTATCTATATATTATTTTTTAATCATTGACTTCCAAAGTCCCAATTTAACTCAAATTCCTGAGACACAGAAGCTTTACGCCCAAGACACTTTCACTTTTTTTTACAGCACCATATTTTATTCTTATGAATTCAGTTAGTTTAACCAACTCAGTACCACACACATGCATTTTTAAATATAACAACTTACAAATCATCAAACAATGGGTATTCTCCCTACCCAAGAAAACAAGTACCTCTCCACTACAGTTCACCTCAAGATTCATTTAAATAAACTCATTCCATATTTCTTCCAAGTGACTATCTGTAGTAGCAAAGTCAGATATTGCTTTCTTAGTCACAGCCTCTTTTGAGAGAAAGTAACTATACTGTCTGTTGAAGGAGTTAACCAAGTAGGACATTATTTTTCTACATTATCCTATCCTTTCTAACCACAAATGATTGTTCCAGAAGTGAAAAAAAAAAGGGTCAGATACCAAATGCATCATTCCTCTTATAAATTTGCTTTGGATATGGGAAACTGAGTCCAGTAAAAAACACAGGGGACTTAAGCTTTGATATTAGAGAAACTGAGTATGGGGTCTTACTGGTTCATGTGCACTCCCAAGCAACAGCCTTCAACAGATGGGGCAAGGATATTGGGAAATGAATCACATAAGTCCTAAGAAAAATGGTAAGGAGACAGTGGTTGTATGATTATATTCCAGTGCACATGAAATCTAATTTTACTCCTTGTTTTTTGATATTAGCTGATTTTAACACATTTCTATTCTAAACAGCTCAGAATGCACTGGATAAAACCCTTCTATGGCTATGTTTACTCACACTCTATCTTTTATTCTTCAGCTCAGAATTATTTACTACTTAAGTAAATAGCCGATTACAATTTTCTCTTTTCTTGTGCAATTGTTTCAGTTTTGTTGCTTTAAATGCAATGTGTATTTACTTTTGTCCTCCTTTAGATATGAGTTTCATAAGAATGAGAACCATTTTCTCTCACTCTTTATTTACTTTGTAATTCTACCAGTATAGGTAACATTCTGTTATGTGCTGATTATATATACTATAGATATAAATAATATATAATATACATAAATTACACATTATATATTAATAATATGACATATAATATATATTATTTTGATTAGACAAATATAATAGGATTGGCAAAGAATGCATAACTGCATGTGTTTTTATTTTTATTTTATCGTAGCATAGTTGATTTACAATGTTGTGTTAGTTTCAGGTATACAGCAAAGTGATTCAGTTATACATATACATATATTCATTCTTTTTCAGATTCTTTACCCATATAGGTTATTACAGAATATTGAATAGAGTTCGCTATGCTATACAGCAGGTCCCTGTTGGTTACCTATCTTATATATAGTAGTGTGTGTATGTTAATCTCAATCACCTAATTTATCCCTCTCCCCATGTTTCCCCTTTTGTAACCGTAAGTTTGTTTTTAAAGAACAAGAGAGAAAGGTTTTCTTTATGGCTGTCACTTTCAAGTATATTATCATACTTAAGCATTTGCATGAAACCACCGTTTCAAATTTAATATCTTCCCTTGCTAAGGTAAGAAGGAAGTATTTTTACTCTCGACCGTATGCCTAAAATACATAAAAAATGAAGTCTCATAGAGAAGTCTCATTTTTACCTGAATGTAATAGAAAATATATTTAACCTTATGTGAGGAATATAGTTTGTGGTTAACTGTGTATTTTTCTTGCCGATGCCAGTTATCTGTCCTCATAGAACTTGATTCAATTTGAGAGAGACACTTAAAATGAGATTACAGAATCACAAAGTATTTTAAAGAGAAAAACTGAGTGATACTTTTCATACTTCCCTTGAAGGAGGCATCCCACAACAGGACAGGACAAGCATGTAATAGAACAGCGGCCACTAGCACGAATGGCATTTTGTATTCTGAAATCTCATTTTGACTTGACTGTCCTTACAATTTGTTAGGTGGACTATAATAAAGCCCCCAGATGGCATACATCACCTTTGATGCATGCTGCATTTTACATAATATAAAAATAACATGATTCTACAGGGTAATAAATAGCTCAGCAAGAGAATTATGATATGCATGAAACTCCTGAAATGAAGTTGTCTATCCTCCTGCTGGGAAGTGTTGAGTCAGACATCCACTTCTCAGATATTACTGAGGGAATGTTGAACTACACAATGTTAAATTAACAGTTTTATATTGACTAAAACTGAATGGGAAGACAAAGGGAAACTAATAAATTTGAGTTTCAAGTAATTTTGTGAAAAGTTGAAAAAATTCACCTTTACCTAGTGCACTTTTGTGTTTTTTGTCATCCAAAACAGAAAGATAAGTGAGATCAAATATTTCATCACTGAAAGAAAATCAGACATGAATGTAAACAGCTAAATGTAAACTAGAATTTTAATTGATGGATGTAGATACTTTAAAAATTAACACTATGTTCATGAGATGATTTTCTATTATGTACAATTTGTAAAAACATATATTTCGTCTTTTTTCCTGTAAGTTTTTGGAAAACATCACCACTTTAGAAGTAGGACACATTTTTCAGTGTGAAACGGTAATACATAGTTTAGCCAAACATTGTAATTATGAAATAACAACCCTAATAATTATCTGTAAATTAGAATCAGAGAAATTCCCCGTAATACAGATCAACAGTTGTTATATTATTTGGGACAATGGCCCTCAAAATTTAATCTGTGATGATGTTACTAATACTGAATATTTAGAAAAAGTGCAAATATCTGCACTCCTAGCCCAGAGGTCAACTTATTTGATTCTAAGGTTTCATGTGAAATCCACTTACCTTTTTTTTTTTTAATCTCTAGGTCTTCAATTACTGTAAAGCTGTAACAGCCCAGGAAGATCTCTTCTGTGGATGTCAGAGGTGAGATTCACCCAGAATATTGCAGGACATTTGTTGGCAATAACCTTAGAACCTTAAGGATCTCTCAGAATCATTTAGGGATCATTAGGTTCTGGAAGGTGCCTTAGGAAGATTGCTGCTATATTACTTTCCATATAATAAGTGGGCAGTGAAAATTGTCACGTTTTAATTGTCAAAAGAGAGATTAATTGAGGTGCATATACTCCCTAGTTTAATATAAAACAGACTCCATTTCTAGAACTCTTCTTGACATAGAAGGAAGAATTGAGGTAACTGTAACATATGCTGGTATTAAAGAAGAGAGGTTAAGGAGAGGTCAGATTCAAAGCACAAGGTTCGAAGTCTCGATATCTGCGATGCCATCTCTGGCTCTGAAGTTAGAGCCAGCCGTGTGCCAATAAACATGGGCAGCCTGTAGGAATTGAAAGTGGACTGCAGGCTGACAACTAACAAAGACACGGGGATCTCAGTCCACAACCTTAAGGGACTGAATTTCACCAGCAACCTGAATGAGCTTGAAGGGTCTTCTTTCTCAGAGCTTCCAGATAACAGCCCAGACTGGCTGATGGTTTGCTTTGGGCCATGTGTGATCGTAAGTGGAGAACCCAGTTAAACTCACTCAGACTTCTGACTTAAGAACTGTAAGCTAATAAACGGATATTGCTTTACGGTGCAAAGTCTGTGGTCAATTTTATGCTGCGATAGCAAATTAATACACTTTTATAAACGCATGCAGGACCTATTGAAGACCATGGAATCTCTCTCACTGGACATCTAGGAACTAGACAATTTCTATTGTGAGGTAGCTATCAAAAGCATTTGTGTTTTTCTTTGATCTTTGTGAACAACGACTATGTTAAAATGCCATCAGGATCTTGGCGGAATATTGGCAATAGGAAAATTAATACAGAATGAGTACAGATGTCCAGGATTTGAGGGCTAGGCATTGAATGAAGCAGGACATCTCCTTTGGAAGCTCATCTGACAGTGTCAGCAGAAGCAGCACCAAAGAAGTTACCAACAGGACCTTCAACAGACCTACCTACAAGCTTCCGGTTCCATTCAGTCCAAAGAACACGGTTGGATGTCCTGGGGTGGAAGGAGGGAAAGTTTGAATTTGAAGAGCACTACAGGAGCAAAAAGATCTCAACTTCCAACCACCCTCATAAGGAACCTTATCTATAAATACCAATAAATATCTCATATTTTCCTTGACTGTAGCATAATCCAGATTAAAAGATTGGCAGTCTCTCTCTCCTCTCCCCCCGAAAAGGGGGAACAGAGAAGCATGTAAATCCTGTTTACATTGAACACATCAAATGAGTGTATGCTATGTAATAAAGTCTAGTAGTTTTTATTCTGACTTTCCTTTATGGGACCTGTATGAACCAAGTGGGTGTGGCTGCTTCTCTGTCAATACACAATGTGGAGTGATAAACCATAAATGGTTAAAAGTAACTATAAAAACAACTAGCTTGACACTCTCTATTAATCAGACAACAACAGCTAAAGCAAAAAGATGTGCTCTTTCCGATTTAGGCATGATGTTCTCTAGACAGTGAGAGTGACTTTGAAGCATAAAAAGTAGTTAACCTTCCCGGCATGATGCTGTAAAAGGTGTCTTCTTATATCTGTCTGCTTCCAGAATCATTTGGATCAAAGAAAGGTGCCACCAGTCTGGTTTTCTCTTGTGATTCAGATTTCCATTTCAGGGGAAGTAGCAACGTCTTGCTTATTTTCAATCAATTAGTCGTTTTGCCTGTTGCCATAGAGCTGTGCTCTTGCTGTACCGTGAGAAATAAACTTGGACCAGTAGTTTCAGAACAATGCATGTTCTTAGCTTAAAGCAGTTATGGTCACATCCTTCCACTTAGTAACACTTCCAGATTTTTATTAGCTTCTTTCCTCATTAAAATGACAGCATCTAGAAAATATTAGAAAATAGATGTTGTAGGATTATATTAAATGTGAAACTAAGGAGGCAGAGAAGGTGACGTTGGTCGATTATCTGACCAAGGGCAAAATGAAAATTTAAGCAAGCACTCTTGATAGATAAACAGATAAAAGACAAAAAGTCATTGTTATGGATACTTCAGTATGATTATTCGGCTGCGTGATGGAATTTCTGCACCAGACTGTCAAGAAACAGATACTTAAAAATTGGCATGCCTGAAAGAAGGAAACATTAGTTGCAAAAATTCTAAAAAATAGCTCAAAAATCGTCTCAAATTGCCCACTTATTGATTGTCAACAGAGGTCCCTTCACCAAGTCTGTCTCAGAGTGGATGAATTTGTTATATTCTTGTCGCCGAGTAGTAGTGGCTGGAGAAAGTACTCCTGATGATGAACATTCGAGAGCAGAATAGGAGTGTAGCACCATGTGCGCTTGCAGCTGCAGCTGATAAGATTATTTTGTTTGATATGACGTTTGATTTAAATCCATCCTGCGGTTTGAGAGATTTTATGATTGCTAAGTGATATACTGAGTTTCAAGAGTTGAAAAAAAAAAATAACGGTTTCAATCTTATTTCGAAGTTCTCATGGGGTGGGAGATATAATTTCATTTGTACTTACATTTCTATCAACAGGATCTTTTTTTTTTTTAACTTCCAACTGATGCATGTATTTATCACACTTTGTTAGTATTAGTGAGTTGTTACATGTTAATCTCTTTGGAAGGTGTAAAGTAATAGAGAGAGCGAGTGTTTTATTATGCTCCTTTAAGGGATAATAAGAATAATAATAATGTATATATTTATATTTCCTTAAGGGATATAACAATATAGATCTACTTACATATTTTTATATATAGCATCAATAATTAACATATACATATGTTTTATTATATTCATTAAGGAAATATATATATATATTCCTTAAAAGGAATGGAATAAATTACTATTAGGGAAAAAAAGAGGAAAGGCTATTTCTATGAATTGCCTTAAAATATTTTAAATTCTAAAAAGTTTACCTAAATCTTACAATTATCGATTATAGAGTGTGAAATTTTATGTTAGTGGTTCCAAAGTTTTTATTACGGTTTTTATGTTGTTGGGTAGAAACAAATTCTCTACTGAAATTTGCTTTCTCGATATCAGAAAGAACATATTTCTTACAATTTTTCTGAAAGGAGATAACAGTTATGTGGTTGAGATGGTATGTTGGCTAAAATTTTGTTAAAAATTCTTCATTTTAATAAGGACTTTAACTCTACTCTTTCTGTTTTAATACTTAAGATATGCATAGATTTAGGTTCTGGTAGAAATGTATGTCTATATTCAATATCTGCTTATAGGATTTAATGTAGAGCTGACATAAGGATATGGTGTAGGGATTAAGATATTATATAAACAGGTATTCCAATCCTTCCCCATATATTTTACCAATATAACGGTTAAGATTATAAAGGACACATTTTACCATAGTAAGGCCCTAAGAAAATAAATCTTGACGATTGGTGCAGCTGTGGTATAATTTCCTTCCAGGCAGGTGGTTTGGTTGTGAGACAGGTAATCCCCTGGGTAATCAGAATTGCAAAAGGCATTGATGATCATTTAGATAAAATAGTATAGGATTAGAAATAAATCTGGGTGAGAAGTCCAGCCATGTAACACAAACAGCACAGAAGTGAATTTAAAACAGGTTTATTTAAAATCCTCCAGGAAAGAAGAAATATCCCGTCAGTAACATGAGTGAAGGAAATATGTCCTCTGCCCTTTGATGTAATTCTGGTCTTTAAACAGAAAAAGCCTTCAAAAGTAAAATTAGTAATACTAAATGTTATGTCAAATGGTACAAAATAAGACTTCAGCCTCTTGCAGGAAAACCATCAATAATTCTGCTTCACATCAATTGTTCCAAAAATGGGCTTGCAAATTTTTATCATGAATTTGAGGGAACCAGAACTTTTGAGGATTCTGCTTTGAAGACACCATCTAACCAGCTCTCAGCAACAGAAGGAAATATAAATGGGTGAAAGTTGCTTTGATTATGCAGGATTAGAGAAGACTGTCATTTGTTGTCATAAACTTTGTCAGATATAGTACAGGGTAACAGATATGTGATACGATAATGACTCAGAAACCACTTTTTGACAAAGTGATTTGGGGAGTACAAGAAAATGACATATCTATATTCTCTATTTTGGGATGGTATGGGGAGAGTTAATAGTAGACTCAGAAAACCCTTCAGACCAAGTTCCACAGTACACCTGTAGTAGAAGAGGGTTGAGCAGTAACCTTAATGATATATCATTACTGTGTATCTGTATACTGTAGAACTATAGATTGTTAACTAATGACATATACAATATGATACCTTTTTACGTATACACTCTAAGTAGACATGCTTTACTGGCTGAAGGGCGTGAAAATAATGTAGAAGCAGACTCAAATACGAAGATGAAATAATTTTACATTAAATAAGGTTTTGGCTTAGTAAAGGATAAAACTTCATTCCAAACAGCCTTGCTTTTTCACACAAACATTGTGAAGACAAACTTTGTTCACTCTGCACAAAGAGAAGTGGAAGGCGGTTGCGGTTGAGACCATATACCCCTTCACACTTTTAAATTCCCAGCCTCTCTCCCTTGATCATAACATCTACTAGTACCAAGATCTTTTAGCCCATGTAATGACCGAAGGGAAGAAAGTCAGGCAAAGCTTTAAGAAGATTTTACCATTATGAATACTCAAGACCTGGGTAACTGGAATATATACGTTGTATATACATAAAACACACAGAGTAACATTGACATATATATAATGTTACTGTGTGTTTTTATATTTATAACATTGTGTGTGTGTGTATGTGTATATATATATATATATACACATACACACACATACGCACACATATCTTTGGATGGGATGCTGGAAATAGGTGTTAGCCTCATCTTCTCATCTTTTTATACTTTTCTAAATTTTCTACTTGTTTACGTATTTAGTGATTTTGTCGTTTAGGGAAGTAAAACATTTAAACATATAGAAAGTTAAAAAACAAGCATAAAATAAATAAAATAAATCTGGGCCATTGAAGAAAAATATACACTATAGGCAAAACACAATAATTCATAAATACAAAGTACAATACAATAAGCAATGCAGCAATAAATAAAGGAACATATGCGAAGGTAATCTGATAAGAACTGGAGATGGTAGAGTGCGCTAATGCTAGAAATAAAGAGAGATAGTGCAGATAAGATGAAATCTGTAAGAAGGTATTAGTGAACAATTTCACTTAAAATATTAAGAGGGATGTGCAAAAGGCAGAAATAGAGTTGCATTTGAGAATACATTGAGATTATTACGTATTTGTGTTAAGAATATCCATCTATGTGCAAAGAGAGGAAAATAAATGGAAACATTTAATCTAAATTAACTTTAAGGGTTTTCTAAAACAAATGGTTAAGTTATAATGTTAAATGAGTTTATTAGAGAGTAATACTAATATTAGTTTTACCTCATTTACAATATTGATTTGTTCTTGTTTTGTTTGCACATGTTCAAATTTAGTTAATGTGCATAATGAGAAAAATCACATTTGCTTTTAAGCATATGCTGACCATTTTAAAGAAGGAATGATTTTTAAGATGTCTAATAGAAACTAGATAAGTACTGTTTATTTTTCTCTAGAAAATGAGAGATATCACATGGTGATTTTTTTTCTATTTTCTGCTGTTTCCCTATGTACCTTTTTTGTTATGAATCAACAGTTTGATGTAAATGCCATGACTTATTTTCTACACGCATATGTGCAATTCAGTAAATAAATAGAATGGTATAAATAGGATAATATAACTAATTATAATAAAAATCATTAATAGCTAGTATGTGCCAGGTACTGTTCTTACTGCTTTACATATCTTAACTAATCTAGTCTTTCACAACAGCCCCTTTATGTAGGCATTATTATTATTATCCACATTTGCAGAAACTTAGTCTTGTGTAAACAATGTACGTTTCCAAAGATCATCCAACCAGTATGTGGCAGAGCTGAAATCGAGGAGGTGGGGCATGGTCCCAGAGTTCGTACTCTCAGCCATCAAGTTATATTACCAATTATTGGGTAAAATGTATTCCATTAATATTAATGTATGAATGTCATTTTATATTCACAGATAGCTTCTATTGCTTTAAACAGCTTTAATACAAATACAAATTATATCTGTTTAGTAGACTTCAGCCAAAAATATTCTCTTCCTGTGCTATCTTTTTCCAACAAAGAACATTTTTATATTTAAAAAAAATCAAAATCTCTCTCTCCATTTACATTATTACAAAGTTCATTGGATCATGGCTTTGTGTAACCATGGACAAAATCATCTCATCTCCATTTCCTGAGCTCCTAATTACATGCAGCATGTTAAATCAAGTCCACGTGGGGAAAGGCCACTTAATTAATTAATTTAATTAACAGTAAGACAGAAGAGAGGATATGGTTATCATATTATAATCACTCCTTCGAGATATTTTTCTGGCACAATGTGTTCCATATTTAAGTGGTGAAAGAATAGCCACTGTTTATTAGTTTTATTAATTTGTACCTGAATGAACTCCTCAACACGAAGCCTAGGATAATATATTTCTACTTAGAATTCAGACAAGGGGGATTTTTATATAATCTCAAAATATTTAGGAGCCTTTAAGTTTTCATAATGTGATATTTTTGTATTTGGCAAGAGGGATTAATGATAAATACAGCTCCTTTTCTGGCCTGTGTGATTTGCTTCCAGGTAACAGTTGTATAAAGATGAACACTCATGACTAGTCAAGTTCCAACTTAGAAGTAATACTACCCGGAATAGAATCTTGAACTAAATATTGAGGTTTTATTTTCATCAGTTTGCTACAAATTCAATTAAATCCAAGGGCTCTTTATTACTTAGAAATTGGATGCTATAAAATGTGACCTTTTAAAATTGAACGTAGTCATGGAGATTGGCTGGTAAACTAGATGTATATATCTGTTGGAACATATAGAGAACTACATAGACTAATGGTTATTTTTTTTATATTTTAGTAATAATATTTATAAAATATTACATAAAAGATGCCATATTAATATTTTTAATTGTACAGTACTGTGGAAATAAGTATATTCACATTGTCTGGCAAACATCACCACCATCCATCTCCAGAACTTTTTCTTCTTCCTAAACTGAAGCTCTGTACTCATTAAACACTAATTCCCCATACCTTCCTTCCCCCAGTTGCTAACAACCACCATTCTAGTTTTTGACCCTACAAATTTGACTAATCTAGGTACTTCACATAAGTGGAATCATACAGTGTTTGTCCTTTTGTGACTGGCTTATTTCACTTAGCATAATATCTTCGAGTTTCATCCATGTTGTAGCATGTGTCAGAATTTCCATCTTTTTTTTTAAGGCCGAATGATATTCCATTGTATGTACACACCACATTTTGCCTATCTGTCCATCCCTCTGTGGACACTTGGGTTGCTTTCCCCCTTTTGGCTATTGTGAGTAATGTTGCTATGAACATGGATGTGCAAATATCTGTTTGAGTCTCTGATTTCAATCCTTTTGTGTATATTCCCAGAAGTGGAAACGCTGGGTAATATGGCAATTCTATATTTAATTTTTGAGGAAGTACCATTATGTTTTCCATAGCAGCTGCATCATTTTACATTCCTACCAGCAATGCAGAAGAGTTCCAATTTCTCTACATCCTCTTCAACAATTATTTTCTGAATTTTTTTTTTTTTTTTTGCTTTATATTCTCACCAACAATTATCTTTTTTGTTTGTTTTGGTTTATTTTATCCTATAACAGTAAACCTAATGGGTGTGAAATGGTTTGTCATTGTGGTTTAGATTTGCATCCCTAGTGATTAGTTGTTGATTAGATGTTGAATATCTTTCATGTGCTTATTGGCCATTTGTATATCTCTTTTTGAAAAATGTTTATTAAAGTTCTTTGCCCATTTTAAAATCAGGTTGTGGGTTTTGTTCTTGTTGTTAAATTGTATAAGTTCTTCTTATATTCTGGATATTAACCTCTTATCAGCTATATGATTTACAAGTAATTTCTCAAACTTCCTGGTTTGCCTTTTAACTCTGTTCATAGTGTCTTTGATGCACAAACATTTTTAATTTTTTCCATAGTCTAACTTATCTATTTTTTTCTTCTGTTGCCCGTGTTTTTGGTGTCATAGCGAAGAAATCATTGCCAAGCACAATGTCATAAATCTTTCCCCTTAAGTTTTTTTCTAAGAGTTTTATAGCTTTAGTTCTTATGCTTTGATCTTTGATCCATCTTGAGTGACTTTTTGTATAGGTTCTATTGTAAAGATCCTACTTCATTCCTTTGTATCTGGATATCCAGTTTTCACAACATCATTTGTTGAAAATATTATTCTTTTTCTATTGGCACCCATGCCAAAAATCATTTGACCATATATGCGAAAGTTTATTTCTTGGCTCTCTGTTCTATTCCATATACATATGTATATATGGATATATATATATAGATATATATCCATATATATATATATATGTATTCCTAAGTATTTTACCTTACATTTGATGCTATTATAAGTGGAATTGTTTAATTTTCTTTTTGGATTTTTCAATGTTAGTGTATAGAAACACAAATATTTTTTGAGTGCTAATTTTGTATCCTGCAACTTTGCTGAATTTATTAATTCTAACAGGTATGTGTGTGTGTGTGCATTCATGCACTTGTGTGGACTCTTTTAGATTTTCTACATATAAGACCATTTTGTCTGTGAACAGATTGCTTCCTTTCCAATTTTAATGGCTTTTATTTCTTTTGCTTAGCTAATTGCTCTGGTTAGGACTTCTAGTACTATGTTAAATAGAGGTGGTGAAAGTGAAAATACTTGTCTTATTCCTGACCTTAGAGAAAAATATTAACTTTCACTATTGAATATATGTGGTTTTTCTTATATTATATTATATTGAAGTAATTTCCTTCTATTCCTAGTTTATTGAGAATTTTTACATGAAAGGGAGTCGAATTTTGTCAAACACTTTTTGTACATTAATTGAGAGTATAACATATGTTTTTTCTTTATTCTGTTAATAAATGGATAATAAAACAGACCATTTTTTATTATTCTAAAGAGTTATTAAAGTGACATTACATGATGACTTTGCCAAATAAAGCAAAGCAAATTGCATACAACAGATTGCTATGTCAATGACTAAAATTTACAATCCTTTTTTGCTTGCTATTAAAAAAAATCTTGTCTGACTTTTTATTATCCAATTTAAATGATTCATTTGATAATTACTGAAAATTATCCATAATTTTGTACAGAATAAAGCCAAATTTTCTTTTAATAGCATCCAAATAGCTTATGCAGCCCTTTGCTAATGTTAACACTGTTCCTTTTACTTTGAATACACATCTCAATTTATCTACTGTTGGTGAATCTTCCAAGTTACCCTTTAAAATAGAGTTCAAATGTTACATCTTCCAAGTTGCATGAGCACCTTTTATATCACTGCATCATCAAACCTTACTCTTTAATATAGTTTAAATTTTTTTTCTCTTTCACAAAAATTCACGATTTTAAGGGCATCTTCGGCTCCCGGGTAATGTGACTGGCATGAAATGGGCTCTCGGTATCTATTTGTTGAATTAAATGAATAAATAACTAATGACCAGACAGAATTATTTTTTTCAAAACTTTTTAAAATTTAAATTTCCAATTGGGCACTTATATATTTACGTTTATATTACTGACTTCTACATTGAAAGCATATATGGAAGCAGACAGTATCTTAATTTAATGTCTATAGTATCTAGCATATGTATTAGTTGACTCTATTGTAGAAGTTTATAATTTTTCAGTTTATTCTTTAGTCATGAACCATTTACTCTTCTAACCATAGGTAAATAAGATATTTAAAATAGGAAATGTTTTTCTAAAATAAAATGCTAAATATGAATTAATCTTAAAAAATATTCCTTTGAACCCTTCAAAACAAAGGCAGGTGTGTAAGATCTGCCCCTTTAGTTAAAAGTATTTTTAGTATTCAGCAACACAATACAATGGGAGAGTAGGATGAACATATGATGTGTCTAAAGCTGTATATTCAAACTCAGATAACAACAAACTACTGAGTTTTATATGGGGTTTCAATTTGCAAAATATCATTAGAATACTTTGAATTGAGGGTCAGTTTCAGTGTAATTGAAATCTTCTCAATATGCATTTATGCATAATAATGGATTTCTAAATCCCCAAGTATTTCTTACTGTGAAAAGACTTTAAGTATGTAAATTATAGTTTAATATAATTTAGCAGTTCAATCAAATGAATAAATAATTGATAAATTAACATGTTCAGTTTTCAGGGTTCCAGTGAAATGTCTGTAACTCTTAGTATTCAAACTGCTTGATTCATTCTCCCCAGCAATTCCAAATCATTCTGTTGTTGTTCTTTATTTTGAAGATCGATTTGACCAATTTAAGTAGTATAATTTCAGTTTAAGTGTATACATCTAAAATTATAATCCAGAAACCAAAGATAATTCCCTATAATAGTTGTTGAAATGTGTTTGTAGCCTGTGCTATGACCACAGCAGAAACTCTCAAAACCTCTTTGCTAAATAAATAAATGAATGAGAAAATCTGAAATAAAACAGAACTATTTTTTAGGATTATGAATTATATTTAATTAGTAACTAAAAATAAAAGAACTTACAGTTATATCTGTGACATTAGAAATTAATCATATCCAATTTTCTCTTTTTCCCAATCAAAAATTGAAGGCTGGAGAGATTAAATGATATGTCCTGAACACAGTGAGACCAGAGACTTAGGTCATCAAAGTTTTAAATCTAATGTTTCTCGATCCCCGTGTTAAGTGTGAAGCCAAAGATTAAATGCTCCCTTCCCCCACACATACAGTTCCATATTTTGGAACCCCCTCCTGTGTTCTACTCCAGGTGAGCCTGATCAAGAAGACCAAGACTTCCTTTCCCCTCCTCCCCAAACCTCAGTCTAAGGCTACAGTTTTACTTCAGTAAGAGCAGGTGGAAGTTTTCTCATCACAAACAAAGCCCATGTTGGAGAAGCTCTATTCCACACATGTACAGCTGAAAAGCCCTGGCTCCCTCTCCCAACCCAAACCTGCACACCTAGAGAAGAAGCTCTGCATCAGGAACCGCAAGCTGAGGTACTGGGCAGTGATTTCTCCTGCCCCTTTTCCAACCCCAGCCCAGTCATGGAGCAGGGGTTCAATACAAAGAGGGGCAAGCTGAGGAGACCTGGAGCTATCACCTGGCCCAGAGCTTGCTGATAGACCATGGGTATGTGTCATTCTGGGAGAAGCCCTAGTCTGTCCATAGTGCAGAGAATCTACCCAATGGGGAAGAGTAGGCCATGAGGACAAGAAACTCCATTGCTCTACTTGAGGAGATTGACTTGACATGGAACACAGCTTGAAGAATTTCACGCCTAAGAGCATTATTGAAAAGAATGAAGACATTAGTGGAGAGCAGTGAAGAGGGTACTGGAGACTCCATGAAACTGAGAGCAACAAGCAGGATAACAGAGCAACTGGAAGTCTAACAGAGACAATCAGTGAAGACACAGCCATGGAGCACCCTCCAGGGATTACATTCGACCCTGAGTTGGGGAATTCTATGTATGCACTAGCCTGAACCGGCTCAAGAACGGCCAGAGAAAGACAGGGACCGGTTGAAAGCATTCCCCAAGCTGCACACATATCTAGCAACAAAAAGCAACAAACAGACCTCACTGACACTAGGGTCTTAAGCAAAACATGAGCAAACACCAGCTGAACAATTAGCTATACTGATCCAGAGACAACTTCTAAGAAACCATGTTTAAAAATAAAATTACATGCTTCCCTGGATGTCTGGAAGACTGTATGCATGGCATACAGAAGCAATCAGAGAGGAAAATTCCAAGCTACAAGACCTGGTTGAATGTGGGCAAAAACAGAAACATTCTGAATTGTGATAACAACATACCAGTCACACACATACATCCGAACAAAAAAGGAAGGATACAATGGATTCTGTGGAAACAATGATCCTACCTTAAATCCTTTGGGCAATAAGCCATTGATTTATATTCTCCCTTTCAAATAAGAAGTTTCAATATATCTATGTCTATATGAAGCTCACTTATGTACTTCCCAACATGTGAAAAATCTAAAGTCCCATCGAGGCAGTACTATAAGCAGCTTCAGGTGTAATACTTCTGAGTAATATGCTATTCTCTTTCCCAAGTCTAACCAGTGTTCTTCAGAGTAAGAAATTTTTCATACATTTTGGGATCCCCATGTGTATGTTCTGTTCCAAAAAGCCAAATTTTTAAAAATTGCAAATAAGAAAGAAAATTCAAAATCACATAAAAATATATTATTTAATGTTAATTACCAAATTTAAATTTATTCCTAATAAATTATTTAATGTTAATTAGCAGAGTTTTTATTTATTCTTAATTAATTTAATAGTAAATGAATAGCTTTACATTATCTATGTATATGCTATTAAATTGTCATATCTTTTTAAAAATATCTGAATTACCACATGATTTAATAAGCAATGATGGAAGAAATTTTCACATTTTGAGGTATGGGGAAGTCATTCTGGCTTATACATGACTTGGCTTGAACTTTATGCTAATTAGAACAGACTTTCTTATGGCCTGCTAAACATGCATTGTACATCTGATTTAACCATTAAAGAAAAAATTGCATTTAAAAATAAAAATGGAGTAACTGTGGTTCAGGCATCCAAAACGGAGCTGGGTGGCCAATGTGGATATGGTTTCAGCTAAGTTCTTGCATCACTGAGAACTTGAATTTTCTGAATTGTATCAAACTCAAGGATACTACCAGCTTTTCTCAAAACAGTATCTGCTAGCAGCTGCCAGGTGCAACCTTACAGTCTCAGTTCTCCCCTTATAACTGTGTAATCATTTTGGACCTCAACCAATCCTTGCTTAACAAGCACGCTTATTTCTTGCCAGCTCCAATTAAAATTCGTGGAAAATAATGCATATAACTAACTGTAACCTTGCGGTTTTTGACTATACAAACCTTCCCCATTTTGTAGTTTGAATGAACACAATTCAGGTGCTTTTTGAATTTGTGTCCCCAGCTATAGTCCTCAGTTTGGCTCGAATAAATCTCTTTTCTATTTCAATTATTGATATGTATTGATTATTTCCGTTGATAGCAGTATAGTGTAGTGTTAAAACAAAGTGCATTATAATCCTATTACTTTGGTTCAAACCTTAGTTCTCTCAGCTACTAGAAATGTAAAGGGGCATGTTATGTTAACTCTCTGTCATTAAAACTGAGAAACTCTTTTGCTTTATTTGGTTTTTGCATTAAATGACATGATATATGAAAAAAACACTTAAAAGACTACTTGGCATGTACTAAAAACTCTGTTAGCTTTTATTGAAAGTAAAAATTTATTGATACTATACTAAGTTGAGTGGAGACAATGAAATAATAATTATATTAAATTCTAACCCTGCCACCTAAATCTTAGCCTAAAAGTATGAATAGAAGCCTGACATATCTGCAAGGTTTACTGAATTCAAGATTTAAATATAAGGAATTAATTTATTGTATTGCTGAAAGTTAAATAGCTTCACATTTGAATGGTGCTTTTACTGAAATAAAAGAAAGTGAAGTTTAAATATACAGGTTCATATTCCATGACTCATACTCAAAACATATACCTTTTTTTTTTCGGTACTCGGGCCTCTCACTGTTGTGGCCTCTCCCGTTGCGGAGCACAGGCTCCGGACGCGCAGGCCCAGCGGCCATGGCTCCCGGGCCCAGCCGCTCCGCGGCATGTGGGATCATCCCGGACCGGGGCACGAAACCGTGTCCCCTGCATCGGCAGGCGGACTCTCAACCACTGCGCCACCAGGGAAGCCCCCATATACCTATTTTTATCAGTTGCTCTTTAAGTTGTAGTTGGCTATGTTTGCTCTTGAATATTTGAACTTTTAAACAAATCTATAAAAGAATCAAACATTATGCAGACCAATAACTCAGGTTGTCCAGTGTTATTTCAGGCATTCATTTAAGTTGTGTTGATACTGTTTCACTTTCTTAACAAAGAAAATCTATTTAAATATGAATTCATTCTGTAAAATTAACAACCTTTGGTCTACATCAATCATATTGAAAAGTTAGTGAAAATGAAATATAACACTCAGTTCATATCAGCTTATAAAGTACAGTATGCTCTTACAACCAAAAACTTTTGGATTTATATAAATAAACCGAATCCAGTTAGTCCATTTTCACAAATCTATGCAATGGGAATTTCTAACATCAGGGTTTCTTTCACATGTCAAGGAGGAGGTGTTTCTAAATCTAAAACAAGATGAAGAAGGACTTCCCTGTTGGTGCAGTGGTTAAGAATCCTTTGCCAATGCAGGGGGCACGGGTTTGAGCCCTGGTCCGGGAAGATCCCACATGCACCACAACTACCGAGCCTGCACTCCAAAGCCCGAGAGCCACAAATACTGAGCCTGCGAGCCACAACTACTGAAGCCCATTTACCTAGAGCCTGTGCTCCGCAACAAGAGAAGCCACCACAACGAGAAGCCTTCAGCGAAGAGTAGCACCTGCTCGCCGCAACTAGAGAAAGCCCGCGCACAGCAAGAAAGACCCAACGCAGCCAAAAATATATTTATTTTATATTTATTTATAAATTTATAAAAGAAATAAAGCAAGATGAAGAAATATAATACTTTCAACCATTTTATGCCGCTGCTTCTCAACCTCTTTTTTTTCTTTTTTCTTTTTAGAACATACCAGAGTGCATTGGCAAATGTTAACTGGCTCTCTGGGAAAAACAGCACTTGTTTGTAAGATTTGCCAATTTCACAATGTACTTTCTCCCAGGGTGACCGATTTCTTTCTACCAATGTGATGCCACTGAATAGAGAACCAAGAAGAAATGTGCGCAGGGCTTCTTGTAAGCAGTGGACAGGAGCCAGCTCAAGGCATATTCATTAGAGTGATTTTCAGAGAATGCCTTTCTGGAAAGGATCAGAATTCAGGGCCAGGAGTAGTGAAGCAATTGTGTAGTTGACTCTGTCTATGCTGTACACATAATATATTTAGCTTAATGCATATCAAGTCTTTGTTTACTTAATATCATATCTCCTTTTATCCTTTAAAGTAATCAATTTTACTTATGTTCACATAAAACTTTTCAGTTTCTAAGTGGATGTTTTTGAGTCTTTTAGGAAGATGGGTTCTTTTTTTAAAAAAAAATTATTATTATTTGTTTTTGGCTGCGTTGGGTTTTTGTTGCTGGGCGCGGGCTATCCCTAGTTGCAGTGAGCGGGGCTCCTCTTCATTGGGATGCGCAGGCCTCTCATTGCGGTGGCTTCTCTTGTTGCGGAGCACGGGCTCTAGGTGCAGGCTCAGTAGTTGTGGCACGTGGGCTCTACAGCGCGGGCTGAGCGGTCGTGGAACAGAGGCTTAGTTGCTCTGCGGCATGTGGGATCTTCCTAGACCAGGACTCGAACCTGTGTCCCCTGCATTGGCAGGCAGATTCTTAACCACTGTGCCACCGGGGAAGCCCTAGGAAGATGAGCTCTTATAAAAAGAAGTATAGCTAAGAGAGTAGTTATTAAGCAGTCTCCACGGAACAGAGGTGCTATTGGGGTGTTCCAAAAGGAGCAAATGAGGTTTATCTCTTTTACTTGTTTGTTTCCTTTCAAGATTTTGTTCAAACAAAATAAATAAGTGATCTGTTGCTTAAAAATTGAAAAGAACAAACATAGTTAATAGAGTACAGAATTTGAAATCACATGGGTAAGATTTCAAATCCCATCTGGGTAAAATCATGGGACCTCAGTAAGTAAATGTTACCTCGCCGGGCAGCAGTTATGAAGATGATACAAATGGTTAGCAAGATACCCGCCACTTTTGCAACAGATTTTAGTTACAAGTTGTTACTGCTCATGATGACATCCAAATGATTACAGTAAGCCTCCTGCATACAAACGAGTTCTGTTCTGAGAGTGCGTTCGTAAGTCCAACAAAGTTAGCCTAGGTACCCAACTCACACAATCGTCTATATAGTACTATACGGTAATAGGTTTATAATACTTTTCACACAAATAATACATAAAAACACAACAAAAAATAAAGAAAACATTTTTAATCTTACAGTACAGGACCTTGAAAAGTACAGTAGTAGAGTACAACAGCTGGCATCCAGGGGCTGGCATCGAGTGAACAGGCAAGAAGAGTTACTGACTGGAGGAGGAGGTGGAGATGGCAGAGCTGAGGGATCGTCAGCAACAGGAGACGGAGGGCAAGCTGCAACTTCACTCACGCCTGACGCTGATGGCACAGGTTCTGGTTCCTTGCTGGATTCAATTCTATCTACTCTCTTGCAAAAATGATCCAGTGATGTCTGGGTAGTAGCTCCTTTTTTCTCGTCATAGATGACACGGTAGCGCTGGATTGCATTCTGAATGGCTGCTGCAACCTTCGTGTACCGTTCTACGTTAGGGTCCTGTGCCTCAAAAACTAACGGTGCCTCCTCAAATAAAGAAAATCCCTTGCCATTTCCCGCGTCGTGAATCTCTTCGGTCCTTCAGTTATTTCTTCTTCCTCTTGTCTCTCTTCGTCTTTTCTCTGGGCACGTTCACATCTTTGAAAGTTTGCAACTTGAAATTTCCTATATAGGGAAATTACTGTACTAAATTACCAGGAGTTTTACTGTTGTGATAATGTATAACAATTGTTAATTAGCTCAAATTTGATTTATTTAACTCTAGAGCAATAATTAAGACTTTCTATATGTGTATTTAATTGTCTGGAACCATTTAATTGTCTGGAAGCATTAACTGACCTAAAGGTCTCTTAGCTCTCTTCCATGAGGAAACTGCTTTTTCCTTAGCCACTACTATATCCTCATACAAACTAAAACAAACAAAATCTTCTTATCCTATATTCCTATTTTTTTCTTTAGGTTAGTTTCCTTGTTTTAAAGTGAATTTCATAAATTGAAAAGTTTATCAAACCCCTTGTCAAACCTTTTTTTTCATTAATTCAGCAATAAACTTTCAGGATTTTATGAGTATTAAATGAATTCATATATATGAAACAGAACGGTACCTGAATTACAGAAAAGGCTTTATAAATGTTAGCTGTTACTAATACATACTTATTGAATTTCTGCTATGTTTTGTGCTCTGTGAAAGGTACTAGTGATAAAACATCTAACACAATTGATGTCTACTGCTCCTAAAAAGTACTGATATTCTAAAATGAGATAAGAAGTAAATAGAAAATGTTTTAGAGGATACGTAATATTATCACAGAAAACAAAGCTGTGAAAATTAAGGAATAATCATTGGAAGAAGGGGAATCTAAGCTAATATTACTCAATATTAAGGTTTTCATCCATGTCACTCATAAAATATGCTCTACAAAGGAATGTACCAGATTTTAAAATATAATACTGTTTAGCAATATTTAAGATGGATGTAAATTGAAAGAATGCTTAGTTCTATCTTTTATTGTATGAATAAGAAGACTCAGACTCAAAGAAGCTAAATCATACATCTGTGGTTTCAGATAACATTTCAAATATTTTTAGTATTGAAATGCAAGGGTAGTATAATCATTGAAAACCAGAGGAACTCAATAAATTATTTTTTGGCCTAAAACAACTTTTTAGTAATCTTGTATTCCTGTTTCCTGTGAGGGAAAACTGCTAATGAATGGAATGGAAATCTTGGTTAATCCATTTGACAAATTTTTTTTTTGATTGCAAACAATATGTTATAGTTCAAGTAGCAAAAATAAGTAAATCTACAATCTACTTTGCTTCTAGCTGCTTACATTGACATAGAAGAGGACAAATAATAAACATATAACATTAAGGATAAATAGTGAGCCAGATGGTAAATTTTTCTCTAGAGAAAAATAAGGTGGATAAGGGAGAGAGAGAATGCTTGAATGGGGTTATTATTTTTAAATAATATCACCACGGAAGGCCTCACTTTTAAAGGTGACATGTGATCAGAGATCTGAAGGAGATGGGTTAACAAACCAGGAAACAGGTTTCCAGGCAGTAGGAAGATCAAGGCCAAACACATTGTTTGTAAAGGTCTTCGGCTTATTTAAGTTACAGCAATGAGACTATTATTGCTGCAGTGAAGTGTAAAAAGAAGAGAAGAGAGAGGTCGAGAACTATAGGTAAAAATTCTGGTAGGGCTTTAGGTGAAAGTGAAGAGTTTGAGGATGTGTGTCAGGAATTAATATACCTGATGGACCCTGGTACATAAACTGGGAAAAAAAGAAAAGTAAGGGCATGTTAGGTTTTGAAATAGACTAATTATATATCAGAATATGACAATTCAGTATGAACTATAATGATATGTAGACATACATATAATGATTCTCAATCCATGAAATGACTACATTGTAATAAGAAGAGATTCCAGAGGGAAAGTATCAAAAAATCTCTTCTACAAAGCAAATGGTAGAAATTTAATATCATTAAATATATGGTCAGTATTGAATCGTGAATTTTAAAAAAATGTTTTATACAATTTTGAAAGGTTACTTTCTTTTTACAGTAATTACAAAATATTGGCTATATTCCCCATGTTGTACAATACATCCTTGAGCCTATCTTACAACCAATAGTTTGTACCTCCCATTCTCCAAGCCCTTTATTGCCCTTCCCCCCTCCCCACTGGGGACCACTAGTTTGTTCTCTATATGTGTGAGTCTCCTTCTTTTCTGTTATATTCACTAGTTTGTTTTATTTTTTAGATTCCACATCTAGTGATATCATACAGTATTTGTCTGTCTCTGTCTGGCGTGTTTCACTTAGCATAATGCCCTCCACATCCATTTTTGTTGCTGCAAATGGCAAAATTTTGTTATTTTTTTATGGCTGACTAGTATTTCATTGTATATATATACCACATCTCCTTTATCCATTAATCTGTTGATGGACACTTAGGTTGTTTCCATATCTTGGCAATTGTAAATCGTGCTGCTATGAACATTGGGGTACAAATAATACATGTTTTGTACCAGATATGCCCATAACAGTTTGGGTTTATAATGTTAAAATAATGTCTCACTATATCAGAAATATTTTCACCTAAAGAGAAACAACCATATAATAAAATATTAGAATAATGGAACCTATACTCTCAACTATAAAAACACCTAATTTTTGAGATACATTAAAGAAACACTGAGTGGTTGATAGATTAAAGCCTTCAGTTGTGATTGAATAAACAGAAAGAGAAAGAAAAACATTACTCAAGGAACAATGAAAATAAATAGGAAATTGTATTGAGTTAGTATATTGAATTAATTGGAACAAAAATATTTCCTAGTCTAGAAGATTGATTTTCATGCAAATTCTTAGAATAAATTTAGTGTTGGTGTCGCATATTGCTGTTGAATTATTCCAAAGTATTTTGGCTTTTATATTGAGGAGTAACAAGGGTCAACTTTTCAGGAAATTTAAAATGTTTTATATTAATTTGTGTGTACTTAGGTAGATCTGATATATGAGTATTAGATATGAGTTTTATGTACTTGATGTCTGGAAGTAAATTAAAAAGATTATTTCACTCCCTTGGCATATTTGATTTGAAAGTAAATTTTCTTCGATGATTGAATAAATTTGAGGTTTAAAAACTATAAGACAATTTCATTTTTCCTCTATGTGGTATGATTTTGTTTATGCTAATAAAAGAAACTGTCATTAATTAACATTTTAATCACTGTAGGTATTTCTGGTAATTGCATGTTTTCGATGCTGTCATATTCTCTTCCAAAAAGATTCCAATTCATAAATATTCAATCACTTGGGTTCATTTTCATCATAAAACCATCAATCCCTATGTTATTTATAGGAAAAGTAATATAATTACAGCTATGGCTTCAAAGCCTAAATGCCTTCAATTGTTATTATTAGTGCATGGAAGTATGACTAGATAGTTAATATGGGGGGAAAAAGGATACAAAAAGAGAAATGAAGTATTAAAATAAAGGATAGATCATTCTATCAGACTTACAGGAAATTTCCACTTAAATTTTGTACTTATACAGAAAATTTCTAATAAAAAGATGAATAATTGGTCTCTGAATTTAATCAGTATATTCAGTCAAACATGCTATTATTCTTTACAAAAATCTCTATTTCAAGGCCACCTCTGTGTTATAACAGCAGTTACTGAATTAGTGGAGTATTTTTTTTTAGCTTAGCAATTTGGTGGCCCTTGAAAAGTAGTTCTTGACCCAGGTACAAAAGAAATGCCCTCAGCAATTCTGAATCAGTTGACTAGCATGTAGTTCAGAAATGCTTCTTTTAAATGACTGAAACAGGTGACTCAATTTCAGATGTCTATGTCCATTCATTGAGAAACTCTTCTAGAAGAATTACTTAATTTTTTTTTGGCTTCAGTGATCTCTTACAAGGTATGTCTTCAAGTTTGATATCAAACCGCTTTTACCTAGATTTCATTTTCAAGACTCATATTTTGCTTCAGTGAAGCGAGTTCTTCGGTCTGTATATATGTTTGAAAATACAACAACAAAAAAAAGACAAACCATATGATGTTTCTTTGTTTTCTCAGATTGTCTGTAGCTTTGGGTTATCTATTCCAGGTATAATTAGTGGATTTGTACTATTATTTTTTTTAGTCACAAATACATCAATTTTCTCTTTGTCGGTAGTATCAAAGAAAAATACATATCCAGACGGCAATTAAAACAGTAAAAATGGCACTCTTTATTCAGGACTATTGCTATAGGGAAAAGAGACATCCGCCTAGAACTGCACCCATTTTCAAATACAGCAAGGCCAAATGGGATTTATAACCAAGGAGCAGGGTGGGGGTCAGTGGATGGAAAATTACTAAAAGGAAGCATCAGGGGTAAGAGGGGATTCTGCTTCCACTGACTTGACAGGATTTATGCTGAAGGCAGAACAAGGTGAGCTGATACCAAGGCTAGAGGATGATAAATCGGATCAGATATGGAGAGTGGGGATTCTTGCTAAGTTGACTTAGCAGGATTTTTATTAAAATTGGGGGGTGCAAGGATGAACACAGAAGTTCAAACGTAGAGGCTTAGTTGAGAAGGCCCCTCAGGGTAACATGACCAAAATTTGCTTGAGGAAGCCATCATGTCAGCGACACATGGTTTCCAATCAGAATTTTAATTATTAAGACTTTCTACTTTTATTTAAGATGTAAAAAATCTAATTCTTGCAGGGTCTTTTCCTATTTCTCAATTCTTCTTCCAAGTCATTAATTAGTGCCTTTTTATGATTGTGGAGAGGCTTTGTGAATTTTGAATTATTTTAGCTTCTGGCATGTTCAGAAATAAGACATGAGTTTTTATGACTTACTTCAAATAATTATCACTTGATTTTTTAATACAAACAAATTTAATCAATAAAGATTATGCCAATCACAATGTATAAAGCAAAAACTGTCAAAAAAAATTCTGCCACTGAGATTTTCAAATTCGTGATTGCACGCCCTATCCTGTATCTCCAGTAAAATAGTGTATTTCTTGCTTTGAACTTAGTTTGTATAATAATACATCCCAATGGAATGATATTGGCCCTCCTGGTTAGTACATATTATTTTTCCCTTTTCTGGGCTGTATTCCTTGGAAGTTAAGTCACTGTGTTCAGGGCACACTATAGAAGTGAGACATTATTCTCTCCTGCATTTAGGATGGGGTCTACACAGTTTGAAATTCTGTATAAGATATTTGTCACCTCTTCCTTATTTAGTGATTCATTCAATCATTTATTTATGTCAGCATGTACTAAGGATATTTACTGGATTGGCCAAAAATTTCGTTCGGGTTTGTCTGTAACATCTTACAGACAAAACCGAACGAACTTTTTGGCCAATACAATACTTTATACTTTGGGTTATAATCCAATAGTTATTTATTTATTTTCTTACTTAAATTGTTTCACCTTTGGCCTTTGGCTCCTCTGCCACATTGATGTAGTCTCATGTAAGTTTTTTCATTGGCTGGTTGATTTCAAGTATTTCTTTGCTTTCTGGCACTACAAGATACTCCAGCCTCAACTTGTATATGTCTTGTTTCAGTTCCAGAAGGAATCATTTCTCCAAGAGGTCTTCATTCTTTTTACTGGGGAATGGTATTAGAAACCAAAGTCTGAGAACTAGATATGCTCATTGGATAACAGAAAGAGACCCCAAAGTGATCCCGTTAATGGAGTTTTCAGACATGGACTTTAAAACAATGTCTTGAACAGGTTTAGGGAAATATAAACAAAGATTAAGACAATATGGCCAGGAACTGAAAACCATAGCGTATGTACTTAAATTCTGAACAGTTGGTAGTTACCAAAATTAACAACCATAATAAGAACAATCAAGTGAAACACGCTATTATTTAAAATAAATGTTGAATACATTCAAACTTGACATTAGTGAATGCACTTAATATTTTGAAGAGTCTCACATGATGCTTCTAGTACTATAATCAAAGCAAATTTTGTTTTATATTGTCTGATATCCAATGTGAAATAGTTTATTCATTGAACCAATATATTGGCAACCTACCGTGTTGTTAGAATTTAACTAAGTTCTAAATGAACAGTTCATTCTTACACTTACTAATTTAAGTAAATGACTTTTGAAACTTCACATCACTTTTAACATGAAGCAGCATTAAAAAGTCAATTTTCTTCTTGGAATAAGTGTGGATTTTAAAATTTGAATAGAAATGGGAGGATAGACAGGGTAAGAAGTTGTTTCCTTATTATAATTTTTAATTTCCTGATGTCATCAGCAACTTACTCTTCAGACACCTGCTTAATCCCTTTATAACTTTTTTTCTGATTATCTGGGTGCCCCAAAATTTAGCCTGGAAACTTTAGTTTGAAAGATTATGTAAATCACTTATGAGAGAATATAACCTTATGTCCTCCTGCTGGAAACAGAAATTGAAAGGGGCAATCCTGAATTAATGATTCTATCCCTGAAGATTCTCAAGAGTGAACGGCTCACAAGGGATGCTTACGAATTTTATTCTTTCCACGTCCACCCTTGACTCTCAACCAGTGTTGAGTAAGGGTTATATGAGTAATTTTGTTCTCTGTTCCTGACAATTTAAAACCAGAACAATTGCTCTTCTTTATGAAAAGATGAAAAAAATTATAAAGATTAATCTGTTAAATTAAGAATTACCAATGACAGGAAAAAGGAATATGGATTTTATCATATATCCAAATATTTTAATTACAATTGTGTATTTTTACCATGGCATACAAAAGAGAAAATATATTATTTCTGATAAGCAAATCTGCAACCTGCAATGCCCAGTTGTATGGTAATGAGACATAGTGAGGTACACACTCTTTACAGATAAATTTTATGAAAATTGTTGAAGACTATGTTTCTAGTCTGTTGGTTATTAGTAGCAGAAGTTATATCTGCTAGATAAAGATTATACTTCTTATTAGGAGGAAAGCTAGTTCACACTTTTAGGTTTGATAACGTTTTCCTTTTTTCCTATGTTTCTAACTATGTGGGCAATTCTATTAGGGATTATTTAAGTGGCTCAATACAGGCCTTAATCATAAGAATACCACTGAAAGTTATAGAAAGTGTTAACTAAATCACCATTCCATTTTCTGCATCTTTTACTATTCCACAGACCTTTTAATACCTATCTCTGGGATACAGAGAAAATAGTCTCTTTCCCCATACAAAAGAAAGGAAGCTGCATAGCCTGGTTTTCTGGTTTTAACCATAGGAAGTACCTATCTATCTATCTATCTATATATATATACATGCATATGTATGTATATATATGTACATGTATAGTTGTATATGTTTTATTTTTCTATTCATAGTTTAAAAATTATAATTGATAACCAAATCTACAAACGAGTCACGGTCTAAACATACCTATTGACAAAAGATTCTTGCATTCATCAAAGAAGATTCAGTGAAACCTTGCCATTGCTTTTGCTTTTATTTGCACAGTCTATGATTTGAAACCCTACTGGATCCCTTTTTTTTGCTTTTGGAGCCATTGCAGTTCTGGGACTTCCTCAACTGATAATGTGTTTATCAACTTCATTACAAACTACTGCCATCTGTCAGAACAGATCATGACAAATCAGTCTTTTCACCGCTCTTGATGAGCTCCAACACCACAGCAACCTAAAAAACTTACTCTTTTCCATCCCTCACATTGTGAACAAGCATTTATTCAGAAACAATGAGTCCCTCTCTTACTTCTTCTAAGTTTTGATTCATTTAATCTGATCTTCAGTACAAAAGAGAAGGCAGCAGCGTTCTGGCTGGAATTACAGACAAAGCAAGTGAAAGCTCAAGGGAGGTAAAAACCTCCAAAATATTTCTGCTATGAGGAGATATAAACCTAACACATAAAATAAGGCAAAATTGATAATTTCATGGTTATTGTAATACTAAGAAATGAACACTTTTAATTTTACTCTGTTTGTCTAGAGTATAATCCCAAAGTAAGGCATTTTCTTATATTAATTCATGCATTTTACCTCATGGCCTGATATATGAACATGTAAATATTAGACTCATATACTAGGTCATTGGATTAAATATTAAATTAGATTTATTAGATTGATAACATTTGTAATTTAAAAAGTGTTATTTATACTTTTTTAGCATAAAAAATAAAAAAGTAAAACAAAGTAGAAAGCACATTTTATGTTGTTTTACATTTTATTATTTTTAAAAAATACTTTAGATGTTGAAATTTTTACTCCACTAAAAATTTGTAATCATCAGTTCTGTAGTCCACTGAATCATACTATTTTTATTGAAAGATTAAGATGGTAGCCCATGAGTTCCAAATTGGTTGAGTTCAAATCCAAATTGTACCCAAATGAGACGGAAAGATCTACTTATTATTGAAAATGTAAACTTCCTTGTTGAAGATCAAGGTATACTGTAGTATTTCCAATTTAAAATCCATGTTGGTTTTGCATGCAAGTCATATAACTGGTTTTACATTATTGAATGACACTTTTTCTTCTGTTTAAGGAAAGGAAGGTGGCTCTTGAATCAAAGCTTTTTGGTGACTATAGTGCAAAACATGTTTTTAAGACACATATTTTATTGACATCTATTGAGGCACGAAGCTTTCTGGTCATGGGATATCTCTGAATAATTGAGATGGAACTCTTAAATGATAAAAATATCTAAATTTCTATTACATATACAGATATTTCCTACTATATTATTCACTTTATTGAAAGGGCAGTATTTTATGCTGATTCTTATGTGATACACAGCATCACTCCTTGAGACATTACTACAGTAATAAAAACTGTAACTCTTGTCATGTGCATGGAGATCACTTTCGGAGCACTGGCATTCAATATTTTATATAATTTCGACAACCGTTCGGGGCAGGTCCCAATATAATCCTTGCTTTACAGATAAGGAATCAGAGGTAGTGGTACCTGTTTGGAAGTAAAAAGAAAATGTGCCTTCGAAGCAAATTTGAGTTTGGACTCTGGACTCATCGCAACTACACTGTGTCAAGTAATAATCACCATTATAATAGTGGTGTAGTGATAATGTCAGAAACTATTGAAATATTTGGTATTCTCCTCTCTCTTCTATCTATATATAAACAGATTTCACTTTTTGAATTTCTTCTTTCCTACTTTAGTGTCATCCAGCTATCGATTAATGTTTCATAATACCAGCTATCAATTTTTTAAAAAAAAATTATTGGAGTATAGTTGATTTACAATGTTGTTGTAGCCTCAGGTGTACAGCAAAGTGGATCAGTTATACATATACATATATCCACTCTTTTTTTTCTTTTTTTTAGATTCTTTTCCCATATAGGCCATTACAGAGTATTGAATAGAGTTCTCTGTGCTATACAGCAGGTTCCTATTAGTTATCTATTTTATATGTAGTAGTGCGTGTAGGTCAATCCCAATCTCCCAACTTATCCCTCCCCCACCTTATCCCCTGGTAACCATAAGCCTGTCTTCCAACATCCATGACGCTACTTCTGTTTTGTAAATAAGTTAATTTGTACCCATTTTTTAGATTCCACATGTAAGCAATATCATATGATATTAGTCTTTCTCTGTCTGACTTACTTCACTCAATATGACAATCTCTAGGTCCATCCATGTTGCTGTAAATGGCATTATTTTGTTCTTTTATATGGCTGAGTAATATTCCTTTGTATATATGTACCACATCTTCTTTATCCATTCCTCTGTTGATGGACATTTAGGTTGCTTCCATGTCCTGGCTATCGTAAATAGTGTTGCAATGAACATTGTGGTGCATGTATCCTTTCAAATTATGGTTTTCTCCAGGTATATGCCCAGAAGTGGGATTGCTGGGTCATGTGGTAGTTTTATTTTTAGTTTTTTCAGGAACCTCCATACTGTTCTGCATAGTGGCTGCACCAATTTACATTCCCACCAACAGTGTAGTATGGTTCCCTTTTCTCCACACCCTCTTCAGCATTTATTGTTTGTAGATTTTTTTGATGATGGTTATTCTGACTGGTGTGAGGTGATACCTCATTGTAGTTTTGATTTGCATTCCTCTAATAGTTAGTGATGTTGAGCAATGTGCTTTTTGGCCATCTGCATGTCTTCTTTGGAGAAATGTCTATTTAGATCTGCTGCACATTTTTTGGTTTTTTTTTTTTTTTTTTTTTTTGATATTGAGCTGCATGAGCTGCTTGTATATTTTGGAAAGTAATTTCTTTTCAGTTGTTTCGTTTGCAAATATTTTCTCCCATACTGAGGTTTGTCTTTTTGTTTTGTTTATGATTTCCTTTGCTGTGCAAAAGCTTTTAAGTTTAATTAGGTCCCATTTGTTTATTTTTGTTTTTATTTCCATTACTCTAGGAGGTGGATCAAAAAGATCTGTCAAAGAGTGTCTTGCCTGTGTTTTCCTCTAAGAGCTTTATAGTGTTCAGCCTTACATTTAGGTCGTTAATCCATTTTGAGTTTACTTTTGTGTGTGGTGTTAGGGAGCGTTCTAATTTCATTCTTTTACATGTAGCTGTCCTGTTTTCCCAGCACCACTTATTGAAGAGACTCTTTTTTCCATTGTATATTCTTGCCTCCTTTGTCATAGATTAGGTGACCGTAGGTTCATGGGTTTATCTCTGGGCTGGTTATTCTTGAAGCTGTGTTGTTTCTCTTATTTTCTACCTAGTTTTCTGTATATTATCTAAATTTCATGGGAAGTTTTGAGTCAAAGGAAATGTCTTGAAGTTGACCTGATGAACCTTTGAATGCATAGATGTTATGCACATAATATCATAGTTTATTTCTTCCTATATTATTCACATAAATTCCGTCTGAGTTGTTAACCTAGCTGAGATCTCTGGATAATAGAATGTTTCACAATTTGTCAGTAAATACCTCAAGTACAGTTAATTCATTAGGGATGTCCTATTTTAATATATATTGAAATAATATTTTATAAGATTGCACATTCACTTTTGATCTAACCACAGAGGCAGAGTGATGGGGCCACAAACGAACAAATGCTAGCAGTTACCAGATGCTGGAGAAAGCGAGACACAGATGATCTCCTAGGGCCTCTGGAGGGAGGCTGTAATACCTCCCTGCCCTGCTAACACCTTTATTTCAGCCAGTGATACTGATTTAGGATGTCTGTCCTCAGAATTGTGAGCTGTCATATGTCATGTGTATAATGCTCTTCTATGTGGTTTCTATGTGTTTCCACCGCTATACTTACTTGTAGAATATTTTTACACCTCTTTTCAGTTTTGTTCATCTATTGTTAAACGGATATTTTGAGCTCATAATTTGAGTTCCATTTGTCAGATAAGAAAATCTTATTTGATTTTTAAAAATTCTTCAATTATCTCCTGAAAATCTTTATCTCGTCATCTCATTTTAATATATTACTTATAACAATTATTTTACAATCTTTTCTCTGAAAACTCTAATGTGTGGTTCTAGCATAATCTATCTTCAGCTGTTTCTATTACTTACTCTTTTTTCTTGTTTTCCAGTCATGGCAATTTATCAATCAGTATGTCTGATTATTTTGTTCAGTTTTATAATAAAATACAAGCTACTGTTTATAGAAAAAAATAGAGAGAATTTGAGGCTATTAGTAACGTTATTTTTTTCTGAGATAAGAGTTTGATTTGCTTCTGGGAAGAGAGCTAGAGGGAGGAGAGATTACTTTAGACTGTTAACGTATTCAAAACCAGACATCAAATTTAATGACAGCTATATTTTCCTGGTTCACCCTATTTCCATACTAGCAACTTCTCGGTGTCCTAAGTAGATATCTAGTGTGTATCAGTGTCCCCACCCCTTGGTGAGTTTAGAACTCCAATATTTACACACTCAAGCCTAAAATACTGACATAAATTCTGTTCAACCCTCAATCTCTCAGAAGCAGTTTCCATGAAGCTTCCCTCCTTCCTTCCTGTCTTTTTTTTTGAATCAGTACATGATTTAAAGAGAAAGTAGTACTGAATGTCATACAAACTTCCCTGCCTCCTCTTCTTTTTAGGATTTTGTTTCCTCAAGATATTGGTACGTTGGTAACTTTTCAATTTCATTAAACAAATTTCTTGACGTCTGTATCATTAGAGACAGGGAGGAAGAGAGAGATTAACTTTTTATGTTCTTCTTTGAAGGTTAATTAGCTAAAATAGCTTTCCATCCCTGGAAAACGAAATGTAAATGCATTCTTCTAAACATAAAAGCTTCAATTCTAGAATTGTAAAAAAATTAAAATTTATACTTTCCAGCATAAGTGTCATAAAATAGATTAGATATTAGGCAGCTACATATTTTAATATCATTTCTTTTCTCTGTAAATAATGTCTATTGAAGAAATAGGCCTTGAGAAATGTGCTATTTAAAGCATGAATTCTTTTAGCAAATATTTATTGGGCAAGTGCATTGAGCTAAACTTTGTGCAACGTTCATTAGCCCTGTGCTTCTTTAATTCAGAATTAAGCAGACTACTACATACTACTAGAGGAGACGTGGACAGATAGTTAGTCTGCCTGCTTGAACCATAGTTAGTCTGCCAACTCTTGCATTAATTGGTTTTGAGCCAAGCCTGCTTTCAACATTTTTAAATGTTTGAGAACATAACAAGAAAAGAAGAATCTTGACATGTGAATATTGCATAAAATTCAAATTTCAGTGACCATAAAAAGTCTTATTGTAATGGAGCCACACATTTGTTCACACACTTTTCTGTGGCTTCTTTTACACTACAATGTCAGAATTGAGTATGACCCTGAAAGCCTAAAAGATTTACCATCTGGTCCATACAGAAAATGTTGACTAAACGCTTTACTGGACTCTTGATTTTGTTTTTTGACCTAAAACAAGATGGATTACATTTTGAAACTTGATTTTCCTTTTTAGCATAAAAATATAAAAAGTTTATTTTCCAAAGTTTTCTGAAGAAGCACTCTATATTGATTTTTTCCTACCTGCAAAAACTCAGAAGGTATATCTGCATTTTGATTTTCTTTGGTTATACATAGACAATGAGGTTTTGGATATTCCCATTGTGTATATAGCATCCCTTAAGGCTCGTCTTTAAAAAATCCAGAGTTTCTAATTTGTAGGAAAAGTTTCTTTAAAAACTGTGTTAACATGCCAACTTCAGCTCATTGAATCACTTAGAGTCTTAGCCTGTATTTATCTCATTCTCCATGGTTATATAACAACTCTTTTAAAATACTTCAGGAGTTGTATATGTCATTTTTCAGGATAAAATGCCACATCTATTTGAACACATACATTTGCTCTTCAGTTATTTAGAAAATGATTTGATTTTTTTTTATATTCTAAAAAAAATAAGGCATATATAGAAAAACGTCTTGATAATTATTTCCAGAAATAGTTGCAAGTGAGTATGGCTTAAGACTGGTTGGTGGGAAGCCAGATAGAAAACTTTTTTATTTTTTTTTATAGCTTACCTAGTACACTACAAAAGCTTTAAAAATTTTGCTTTTCTCTAGCGTGGCTTTAAGTTTAAAAAAAAAATTACTGGGCAACTTAAATATTTTCAAGCAAATGGTGTGTGAATCAGGTCCAAGTGTTAATCCAAGCTTTAATATTTCTAATTAATTAACTTTGGCTACAGCAGCTATAAGCTGCAAAGCAAGGGATTACTGGTGACTTATCTGAGAATAAAACAAATCCATTATTTGAACAAAATATGTTTTAAAATGTTGCCTAAAACCTACAAAAGCTTTGAAGCATGTTGATATAAAAACACTCTCAAAAGCATTTAATTCCTTTACAATACTAAAACCCATTCAGCTTAAAAAAATTAAAAAGTAAAAAAACTCTCAAACTTTAAATACTTGGAGATTAATCCCCTTGTCTTAAAACTCAAATTCAACCATTCTAGTGTTTGAATAGCCATTGAAGTAGAACACGTATGCAAACCAGAGGAGACATTACTTTCTAGAGGAAAAGTGTGTTGATTGGGTTGGGACACTTCTATTTTTTACCTACTTTTCTAGAAAATCTTGAATTAGGTAGTAAAATAATTTTATATTTAAATAAAAGCAAATTAATGCAAAATTCAGAGAAGTGTGACTTTTGGAGCTATAAAGAAACTTATTAATTCTATGATTTTATATTGTCTTGAAATATAATTTTGTATGTTGACTTTACATAAAATAATGGCAGCAGAAATTTAAAATCAAAATGTATAAAGTCATGTCAATTCTCATATATTTTAAAATTATTGATCACATTCTTTAGGCCTTGAGGAATATAAATGAAGTGGAAATGAATCTGAATTACCTCTTAGGGTCACTTCAATATAACTGTAATCAATATTAATGTATTTGTGGTATTATATTCTTATTATAACGGTAAGTTTACAAAATTTAGAGAAGTATTGGAAAGGTGCACGTTCACCATTTCTTTTTTTTTTTTCCGGACGCGCACGCTCAGCGGCCATGGCTCACGGGCCCAGCCGCTCCGCGGCATGTGGGATCCTCCCGGACCGGGGCGCGAACCCGGTTCCCCTGCATCGGCAGGCGGACGCGCAACCACTGCGCCACCAGGGAAGCCCCACGTTCACCATTTCTTAAATGATAGTTTACAGGCAATTACAAACCCTATAATACATGCATCCTCAAATGTATATATTTTTAATTTGTCGGCTTAAACAATATCAAAAATAAAATGGGAAAATCTGGGTAAAAATGACATATTAAACATATATTTTTGCTTCCTTCTGAAACACTTAATAAAGAGCATTGACTAGATTTTTAGATCACAAGCCATAAAGGTGAGACAAACAAAAGAGAGAAAAAAAAAAAAACCCAGCAACTAAATTTTGGAGGGCTTAGAGTAAATTGATAAATGGTAACTGAGTAGCAGACCAGAGAATGATGAATTCTAATCAGACAATAAAGAGTCTCATGCAACTTACATCTTAAAATCCTTCAACTCTTAACAATTTTGAGTTGAATTACCTCTAGAAGTAAGGGATCAATGGAGTGTCACTAAAATAAGATTTATTTTTTAAAGCAAAGAGATTCTCTAGGTGTGCTTTCTAATATTCTATAGGAAAAAAAAAATCATCTCCCATTGCAGCACAAAATTGCAAAGATAAAGCTTATTTTTGGAGCTTAAAACATAGTTAATGACCTACATGTTGACCATGGCAGCCCTCTTCTACTATCAGATCCCAGCATTCTGGATTATAGGACGTTGGCCTCCAGGTAAAATGGGGGGAGTATTTTCTTGGAAAATCCAACCATCCTCATAAGATTGGAAAAGAGATGTTATCAACACATATTCTCCAAAGAAACTACCCATCTAGATAATCTGGAACATATCCTACATTTGGTAAGTCATACCTTCTAATGGAGCTTCCAAGCGGCTTTTTATTCAGTAACTCTTAATTATGATCAGGCAACCAAAGATTATCTATGAAAACCCTCTAATTTGAAAGAGAAAAAAAGTAATAAAGAGAAAATTTTAACTTGGAGGATACAGTGACTATTTGTGGCAAAGGAAATATCAAATACCTTTGCATACAATTTGGATCAATTTAATTTAATTTTATGTTTGGACAGTTCTATTTGGAAAAATTAATGCTTTGAGTATTTCCTTTTTTAAAAAATAAATTTATTTATTTATTTTTGGCTGTGTTGGGTCTTCATTTCTGTGCGAGGGCTTTCTCTAGTTGCGGCGAGCAGGGGCCACTCTTCATTGCGGTGCGCGGGCCTCTCACTATCGCGGAGCACAGGCTCCAGACACGCAGGCTCAGTAGTTGTGGCTCACGGGCCTAGTTGCTCCTCAGCATGTGGGATCTTCCCAGACCAGGGCTCGAACCCGTGTCCCCTGCATTCACAGGCAGATTCTAAACCACTGCGCTACCAGGGAAGCCCAGTATTTCTTATCATATGGAACAATTAATATATTAGAACTTTTAATTCTCTCTTAGAGGTCTTCCAAGAAAGGGAGACAAATAAATTATTTTTTAAAACTCATTCTATCTTTCAATTACCATATAGGTCCATTTGATACTTTTGTAAATCTAAGATACATTACAGAACCTTAGTAATCATTTTCTTATAACAAAATATTTCACTATTTCATTAATCTGTGAATTATTCATGAGCCATCTGTTACTCCCAAATAAGTGTTCAAATTATTTTTTTAAAAAAGAAAAGAATGTTGGAATCACATAGAACAATGATGCAACAGTGAAATAAATTATTCTCCTTTAGTGTTTTTTGTTTGTTCGTTTCATTTTGTTTTGGCATTGTACAAGGTATTGCATCATTTCTCACAAAGTATAAGAGAAAATTAGGGAATCCATCTCTGCAGTGTGCTTTTACATTTCTTTAAATAAAACAGAGAAGTAAGATTTTTCATGTTTGGCCTATGATAGAAAAGAGAAGAAAATTGACAGAGGATTATATTTCACAATTATTAGATAAATCAGAAGATGAATTCAATGAGACTAAATAGACTTTGATTATGATGATAAAACTGATCATAAAAGTGAAATCTCAGACTCTTAGTCACTTGATATCGTACTTCATTTTCCCAACCTCACAAATTAATGAGGACAATATATTTCTAAAGACAAAAAAGAAAAATGTATTCTCATGCAGTTAGTAATTCAAAAGGAAGAACTTGATGATACAATGTTTGGGGCCAAAAGCTTAGTCTAAGCTAGTTTTCTGAAAGAATTTTAACAGTAGGTTTTTTTAATCCTTTATAATGTTTGCATACCAAAATTTATTGACCTGAAAAGATTTAAATGTTTAAGTTATTATTAAAATTTCTTTAAAAATTTACTATCCTTCCTGATTATCCTTTTATTTTATCCTTTAAAAAAATCATTGTTTGCTATCTCTTTATTCTTATATTTGAAATTAATCTTTTTAAACATATAAAACATTGAAAGTGTCTACTGGAATCTTGTAGAAAATGATGATGATATTTTCTGAGGGATAATATTTCCAGAGAGAAGGCAATGCATCCATGAGAAAATAATAGAATACTACAGAAAGGAGGATCAAATTAAGAAATGAGTATTCTCAGAAAACACAAATATGTAACAGAAATGACAGAAACTTCAAAAGAAGAATTGGAAAATAAAGATAAATATCTCATCAAACATTCAATTAACAGACAATAACTGGAGAACAGTGGGAAAAAAACAATAGTCAGAAATATTTTCTAGAAGATACAGCATGCAGCTAGCTATGAGTTCTAGAAAAAAAAAGAGTCTTGATTAAAAGATATCATCATTGAAATAATTGAAGAAAACTTTTTAAAACTGAAGGATGTTGACGTTACAAGCTGAAAGAGTTCAGTTAATACCCAGCACAACCTACAAAAAAATATGCCCAAGTTTCATTGCTGTGAAATATTGTAACTGTGGAAACAAAGCCACTGCAAGATTTCAGAGAAAATACAAGTGGTACATAGAGGATTAATAATACCAGCATTGAAATTCACAAAAGAAACATCAGAAACTCAAAACATATCTTCATAGTTCTGAAGAGAAATAGTTTCTAAACTAGACTTCTATACCTATCATATCAACCAAATATGGGGGAAGAATTTGTACATAGTTATGGAAATCGTTAACAATGACAAAAAATTATGTTATATGGAACATTTAAAATAAACTAATGGGGGATATAGCCACCAAAAGGAGAGAGGAAGCCAGGAACAACAAAAAATATGTGAGCCAGAAAACAGGAGATCCTACAAAAACAAAGATGTGAAGGATTTACCAGTATGATGATGAAGTGAGATCCCAGGTATACACAAATGTAGGGCAACAATCACAAGTTAAAACAGTGGAACTTAGAAGATAGTTATGTTAAAGATTCTCATCACTAAAGCATCTTCTCTAATTTCCCACTAATTTAAATCCCACTTAAGGAAAGCCATATTTACTAAGGAAAGAAATTGTATATTTCACTGTAAAAACTGGCTCCCCAAAATCTTTAAGGCATCACATCTGATTAATGAAATTGATGCCTTTCTCAAGTGACTAAAAATCAGCTGCATTTTAATCTTGTTTACGTTTTCTTGCTTTAGTTACAAATCAAACTCGGTTCATGAATATATAAACTTACTACAAATAAGGAATTTTCCTGCTACAATTTCTCACTATATTAATAATCAATGAATGCTTCAGCACTAATTGGTCATAAGTTAAATTTACTTCCATATAGTAATTTTAAGTATATGTAAGAAGAACTTGTCTCATTTTTAGTATTTTCTATATTTCAATATTTTAGATGATTTTGAAAAACTCCTTGATATTATCACTATTTTACTAAGCCTAGAAATCTGACCAAACGTATTAGCTTAAAAGGATTTATATGAGTGAAGCTGAAAAATTACCAATTTCCTGGATGTAATCATACCAAATTAATCTCTCTTTCTGAGAATATACCAGAAAATCTGCACATTAAATACCCCAGGGGTTTTGAGTCAAACATAAATTTCAGGTTAATTCCCTTAAAAATGAGTGTTAGCGTGATTTTTTGCATTGTTTGTTCTTCAAAAAAGAGTAATTGTATAAAATGCCATTAAAGAGTAGAACATGGGACAAATTATAACAGCTTATTAAACATAGAGTGATTATATAAGTTAAATAGACTGAATATAATAAAACTGGGCATTTGTGGAGATTGGGGAAAACTGGTGAGAGAAAATGCTCCGTCAACAGAGAATAATGCATTGCCAGCTGATGGTTGCCAATAAGACATTGATTTTAGCGTTGCCAGATCTTATTTTTCAAAGGATGATGAAAATAGACATTTCTAAATGTAAAGTCTCTTACCTTTTACATCTAGGCAATCACTTTTTTTACACACTGATGGTCATCAACATAGACAACAAACACACTAACTTGTGAGCTGCCTTTATATAGCAGGCTGACGATTTGTGACACTTTACCTCTTACCATTTCCATGTGATGGGTAAGATGTTAATTGTATGCTGAAATTTATTTACTTTGTTTATTTTCCAACCTTTATAGATTAAAAAAAAAAGAACACACCAAAAAAAAAAAAAAAAGAACACACCAACTATATTTTTCCTTTGACGAGTAACATTTTAATGAACGTGTACCCATATTTTTACTCCCCAAACCATTTACAAGCAGGCACTTATGTATTCAGAGGAGAAAATTGAAATTCTAATAGAATCTCTGATCTTCTCAGTGACTGTGTAATGAACAGTAGGACTGACTTGGGATCACAAAACTCTTGGAATGTGATTTATGTAGGTGAAGGACCAAGCTCTTTGTCTATAGGTAATATCAGATCAGGGAAAACTAAGATTAGAGATTCAAAGTACTAGAAGTTCACTACAAGAAAATCCTAGAACATCCTAGAAACATAAGCCAGGGAACTACAATAATTTTATCTGTCTCTTCTCTCACTGTATACCTTCCCAATCCCTTCCTCCACTCTGCCTTTGAACAGAAAGTCTCTATAACTAGGTAGGAGTGTGAATATAGAATCAGTATTGTCAAATTTAATATCATATAAACATATGTACTAACATAAAGATGCTGTAGAGCCCAGATCCAAAATGTTTTTTCAACTCCCCCTCCCCATTCCACCCCACTGAAATATAAATTCTGTGAGGGAAGAACACAGTCAGATTCAACTCTGTCTCCCAAGTGTGGAGAAAAGAGCCTGTAACATAGCAGATGATAAATAAACATTTGCTTAAAGATGAAATTACAGTACATATGGCAATATATATTGGATCCTTTGGGGGTTTTCAAAATATTTGGATTTACTTTGTGTAGACATTTTTAGACTTTTCTTAAAAGATTGTATTGGAAATTAAAGCATGAATTACAAGATTACTGTTTACTGACTGCCTATTATGTGTCAACAATGTGTGATGGGTTGTAACAGTGAATGTTGTTTTTTTAGCCACCTCATAAAATTATCTTCACTGGGGAGATACTGATGAACTTAACAGTCATTAAGCACAAATGTGATACCTGCTGCAATAAGAACTAGAGATCACAAGGTGGATGGTGTACCTAAGCCAGAGTTAAGGGATCTCCTGGAGGAAATCACTTCTAAACTAAGACTTGGAAATGAATAGTAATTAGCTAAGGGAAATGTTCTGGTCGCTGAAGTTAACGTGGAGGGAAAGAGTAAGGAACATGAGGCTGAAACAATCAGGGACTATGTTGTTTTAATAATCTTGTAGGTCATGACAGTGAGTTTGATCTTTACCCTTGAAGGGACTACCTGAGTGCAATACAGATCATAACCGAGAATGTATTATAACAATCTATATTGTAATACCAGAGAAGTTGTATTGAGACCATCAGGATGGATCCTATTTCAATAATACAAGGGAGAATGGATTTTGATATAAATCACGAGTACAGCAGTAATGGGATGAAGATTGGAGAGATTTGAACCCTTGAAGTTGCTGTGTGCTAGGTAAAGTAGAGTTGAATATCAATGATTTCATAGGGTTTAACATACTAAATTGATAGAATTTCTTGGTTTATTGGCAGAACTGGAGAGATAAAGGAACGAACTATCATGCTGAAGTTTCTGGCTGGTGAGTTACTGGTAGTGATGTGATTAAAGAGGACATTTTCTCATTAATGAACCCTTTAAAGAGTAACTCTTTGTTTGCTGTCTAAACTTTCCAATGTCAAAACTAATAAACTGACAAGGCATTCACACTTTTTCTTTCTTTGTAAAATATTTGGCTTCTCCAGATTAGTTTCTTCTGGTTTCATGTTTGTGGAGATGTGTATGTTTGCTAAGAAATGTGATGTGGTTTGGAGAACTCTCTCACCTTGTTTAGATAAGACCGACTTATTGAAGAATAAGTTCAAGAATTACTGTTACATGCACACACACAGAAGCCAGTAGTCGATAACTTGTGGAAAATCAGTAAAGATATATTTATTTATAAAACATATTTTTCAATAAAATATTTATTATGACATATTTTTTCTGTCACTTGTCATTTTCAAAGCTATGAGCAAAATTCAGTACAAAATGAAGAGCATATTATCAGAAATGACAATAACATACACATTCATACTTTTGTACTGACCTACCCTATGTTAATTTCTAATTTCTTTAGCCTGGGGTGAGTTGGGCTGTTTCCTCTAACATTATTATTAGAAATATAAATTAAGTAAAGGTTAGGACAGGTAGAGATTCTGTGTTTTGATTAATTTTAAAACATATGATTAAAAAAAGCAATTTCATAGCATTGTAAAATCCATACTGAAAAAATATTTAAAACATATACTAATTTTAAAAGTTTGTTTAACATTTTGCTTAATAGAATTTAGCTCATTATAGGTAATTCAGTTTCCGTAGTACTCCTTTTTAACACAGAACCAAAAATGGTATCTCTTATTTGTTGGAACTTGCTTAGTGCTATAGTTAAATCTCTATGTATCTGTCAAACTGTCTTTCCCTCACTGGAGCTCCTGTCAGAAATAATCATTTCATGGTCTCACATTCACAAAGGTGCAAACCCCAGATATTCTTGCCTTTTTAATGTCAAAAATTGTGCAGACATGAAATGTTTGATAAAACTACTATGGACACACAAGTAAGCCCATTCTTTTTGTTTTTGGTTTTGTTCTGTTTTATTTTTTCAAGAGCAGGTTCTGAAATACAGGTAATTTACAGGTTTTAAAAGATGTAGCCAGGATAATTTATTAGTTTACTAAGATAGGTTAAATAAGAAATTCTTCCATTACAGTACGTCAATGGATATTTCAAAAGTAGAATCTCTAATATAAAGTTATTGAGAATGTTTGTTTATAAGAGCTAACACCTTCAAGATTTTGTTTAAATAAGAAATCTAGAATAGGCTTATTATCTTCACGCATGTCATAAATGAAAGAATGACCATAAAGTTCTTATGATTCAATATGAAAACACTAAAATATACACATACTAGAGAAAGCAGAGCTATTAGTTTATATATTATTACAGGTCTTACATAATTTAAATAAATCATTTAAAAAATCAGAGATTTTAGAGATTAAATACCATTTTATGATATTGAAAGTCCTGTATCCTACAAAATCTTTTATTAGAAATAGCATTTGCAAGGATGTTTAAATTATGTAGAATTGTATCTACAATTTTATCTGTTTTTTCTGTAGATGCAAGAAATATAGATATATTTCTTTCTCATATTGATGATATATTTTCCACTAGCATTTAGTAAGCTTCAGTTTCAAGGCCAAATACTGTAATTTTATTTGTTAGAATAATGGAACATGATACTTTAGATCTACAAGATAATTCCCAACATAATCATACCAAGAAATATTGGTAAAATGTCCAGTGGTGCAACATTTAAATCAGTATGGAAATGATATAATTTCATTGAGAAAAATTCTAATTTCTATGCTAATTTCATGAGATTGCACAACAGATGTTCATTTAGGATAGAGCCTTCTTGGGAATTATAAAGATATCTACTGGCAGATTTTATCTCTGCTATTTACTCCTAAAATATCTGTTAAAAATATGGATAGCTTGTTTTTGCAGGGCTGAAATTTGCTTCTGGAGCTTCATAGTAGTGCCAGAACTTCTTATTTTAAAATTAATTAACTAATTTAGGCTCTTATTTTTAGCAAGCTTCTTGATCCTTGCTAAATCTGAAGATCAATCAAGTTGAAGAACCACTCTTTGAAATAGTAAAAGAAATTTCCTGGTGTTTGTTCAGAATATCAGATTTTTCCCCTCCAGGTAATCACCTTTATTCTAGCCCACTGGAGTGGATAAATGGCCGGATAGCTGGAACTAAAAGAAAATGTTACAAAGGGTTTAATGAGTAGCCCTCAGGACTAGTTTGCTCACTGTGTAATAACTTATCCAATAATTAGAGTGCTTGGTTTCCAATTCAGACTCTATTCCTGCTTAACTTTGAGTTTAAATAAGCTACCCAACCTCACTAAATCTCACTTTCTTTATCATTAAGATAAGAATTATAATGATATTTCTCAGCTGGGGAGAGAATTAACAGATCAATACATGTTACAATATTTAGAATAATGTGTGGTATATAGAGTTTATATTTTATAAACTATTATTATGTTTAATTATTGTAGTTATTATTGATAATATATAATATTGACATTAGAAAGCATACTTGATAACCCAGAATATTTGTATGGAAAAAGAATTACAATTCCTGAATATATTCATAATCCCACAATATAAAAGTAGTGTCAAAATACCATCATATAATGAAACAAGAGTAATTACCCTGGTTGGACGAAGTTTTAGACATACCAGTTATCTCATATAAAGGCAAAAACAAGCAGGCAAACAAAACAAAACAAAATAAAACAAGAACAAAAACTTTACCTTGATCACACATTGTTTTCCCAATGAGACATATGCATGAATAGAGGAACACTTCTATTTTCTTATTCACAGTTACTACATAAAAATTTCCTTGCCAAGAGTAAGTGTTAATTTGGCACACAACATGCTTTAACATGTGAAGACCCTCAGGCAAAAAATAATAACAGATTTGTTAAAGGTATGAATAGCCTTTTTCCTATGAAACAAAATGCCCTAAAACTTACACCTGAATAACGTGGCATTGAAATCCAGGCTCCAAACTCCCATTTCAAAACTCTCTCTACTACTAAAATTAAAAGAGCAAATTTAAAAACAAAAAAGGATTTAATTTGATATGCCTTTCAATAAATGTTCTCTTTTCCATGGTTTCTGTTACTGAAGCCAATAAAATTTTAGTGTAGGCTTCCTGTTTTTATCACTTATTATGTATTCCTCCTATCCGTCTATATTCAAAATGGAATATACTGTTATCTCCCACTTACCAACTGACAATCTTCCACCCCTACATTCATTTAATATTCATCCTTACATCTGATCTCTTTCAAAATATGTTCTTATGCTATTTAGGAAGATAGATCAAAATTATAAGATCTTAAACAAATAGTTACTATATTAAATTTACCAAAGATAGAAGTAATTTACAACAGATAGGAAAAGTGTTATACGTGTGTTAAAAGTTTAGTTAAAAATGTTAATAAATAAAATGGAAAGATGTAAGGAATTTTCTGCCTTAATATGTACTTAAAAATATTAAATAGAAATAAGATAGTAACAATTAAAAAATGATAATGACAATAGCCAAGAACAAGGGAATGATAATGATTTTCACAGATGTATTTGTTGTTTACTGCGACCATAACAATTTGCCACAAATTTGCGGCTTAATATAACACACATTTATTATCTTAGAGTTCTGTAGGTCAGAAATTTGGTGGGCTTGGCTGGTAACTCTGCTTCAGATTTCACGAGTTTGAAATGAAATTATCAGCAGTGTTGGCCTCTGAGGGTGAATTCACTTCCAGACTCATTCAAGCTGTTGGTGGAATTCAGTTGGGAGGACTGAGGCCTTCATTTGCTCAAGGGGTTTCGGCTGAGGGTTAGTCTCAGTTTCTAGCTGAGTTAGTCCCAGTTTCCTGGCTCTTGGCTGCCTTCATTTTCAACGTAAGTAACAGGGCGCAAGTCCCTTTCACCTTTAAAATATCTCCTGGTCTTCTTCCTGTGTATCTCTCTGCCTGATTCTTCTGCCGCTGTCTTCCACTTTTAAGGACCCATGAGATTATATTGAGCCCAGCCTGATAATTCAAGAAAATTTTGGAAAATCTGAAAAGTCACTTTTGTAATGTAATGTAACATACTGTCACATTCTAGAGATTAAGACATGGACATATTTGGCGGAGTGTGGGAAAGTGAGAAAGGTAGGCATTTTCTACCCACCTCAATTTAGTTAAAAGAGGATGATAACTTGATAAATAAAGTATCTATTGAGCACTTACTCTGTGATGGGCTCTATTCTAGGCATAGAACTAAAGAAGTAATGTCCTTGCACTTGTGGAGTTACAAACTAGTGAAGGAAACAATCAATAATGTTTTATTACAATCTAAGATTATGTCAATTGCAATGAATGAATTAAAAACACAGGTAAGAAGGTAGACAATGACGTGGGAATGAGAATGTACTTTAGGAGATGAATCAATTAGAATCTGGGGTAATAAAATTTCAGGAAGAGGAAACAGAATGAGTAAGGGTGATGGTCATGAAGGAGCTTGAACTATTCAAGGGCAAAAGTGAATAAGACAAAAGGAGGGCAATTACATTAGAGAAGTAGAAGATGGTGATGAATTTGATTACTATTCTTGGGATAACAAGAAGGTTTTGAACAAGATGTTAATATTGCTGTAGTCCAATGTATATTTTATTATTTTACTATTTTTTGCCTTGGGATTTCCTCTATAATCACTCTATTTTTATAATATCTAGACTAAATGAGGTTTAGAGTTGTTAAAATTATATTTCATCATGAGAAAGGACTCATTATTCTCACTAAGTATAAATTCCAATTCTTTTTAACTCAAGAGATTTAGTAAACGTTCTAATACAACAAAAAACAACATAAGTATTCAATGCTTTAGATTTATAAAATGTAAAAGTGATTTAATAATATGGCCCCATAAACATAAAAATAGCCTTTCTTGAGATTTTGATTTGGTATAAAAATAAAAGAGAAAAAAGTTTGATTTATAAATATGTAAAAATGATGCAGAGAGGAACAACATAAAGAAAGCAAATAACTGTATTGAATGTGTTCTTTAGTCAAAGTAAATTTTGATTCATATTTTAACTTTCTATGAACAAGTTTCTCCAGATTTCATAAATGGCACACAAAGTAATTTTACTATCAAAGCCCTAGTTCTGACCAATTTATGCAAAAGAAAATGTAGATTTTAAGAAATTTGCTTTCTACCTCTGTAAAGTAATGAGGCAAATAAACTACAGTTGTACTTTATTAAGCAGTAGATAAGACAAGATATGCACATTTTCTGCATAGAATATAGAAATGATTAAATCAACATCACTGGCTGCCCTTGATGATTAAAAATATTTAATTAGAAATAAAATAATTTTGTTTAATTGAAATGAGTATTGTCTCAAAGAGGCAAAGAAGTCACACTTTTCAAAAAAATGATGCATAAACTTGAGTATTTCTTTTTCTTCTGCATCCCAAATACGTCAAGATGTCCCAACATTAAGATTGTTGCTAAATTCCCATGTCAAAGCATGCAAGCTCTCCTGAATCCATTTAGAAGGGTTTACAGGAATTATAGATCCTGGGCTATCAGGCTATTTTCCAGATATGCTCTGAGCAGACAGTAAGGCCAAACATACTATTAGAAAAGTGGGATGTATTTTCTTTCAGGATATATTTACAAAAAAATGCAGCTTAGGATAAATTAAAATGAAGTAATCATTTTTTATAAAGCTGTCAGCTTTAATGCATACATTACCAAAAATGTTTGAGAGCGTATACTATTCTATAGCAATTTAGGCTATCCTATTTTAACCATTTAAGGAAATACTCCATACCTTTAAATTAATGTATACAAAATAATTTTGAACATGTTTTAAAGATTTAGAAGCATGCAAGAGTGAAACTGTGTTTAAAGTACTTCTGTCTTCCTTTTCTAGAAAGTTTTGTGTTTATGCTGTTTTTTTATGAGATTATCTTCATGATGAAGCTTGATTATCTAGAAGACAAATTGAATACTATTAAATTAAAATTAAATTTACTAATATACTGAACTCATGTTTGCCAAGATTAAAACTTCTATAATGTGCTCATATTACAGAGGGTCCCCAGTTGCTTTTTTTCTAGAAAAAAAAATCCATTGAAAAATGAGGGCATGTTAACAGATTATGACCAAGTGCTAATATAGAATCATTATAGAACATGACCTACAGTACTGGGAAAAAGAATTCTGCATAATTGTCCAGAAGACCCTGAAAGACTGTATCTGAAAATAAACTGGTCCTGGGATTTTGAGATCTACAACTTTCCCAGTGGCATCACCCATTCAAAGGACTTGGCAAAGGAATCAAAAACAAGAATCAAAAAAAAAAAAAATGTCAAGAATGATCTCTAGTTTCCTGCTTCCACTATGGATGCAGAATGCCACAAAGATCACTCAAATTTTAAGAAGAAACCAAATAACTTACAAAATTATAACTTCACATGTGTCCATCAGAGACCAGAGAACAACCAAGTAACCTGAATTTCTGAAACCAGAAGAGGACAAGAAAACCCAGTAACATGAATTCCAAAGAAAAACAAGACCCATGAAGAAGAAGAAACAGAACATACAAACTATTTTCCTTATTAAAGAGCATAGAAGGAAGAGGAACCAGTCACCAGGCAAACTGGTAAGTCTTAGTTTGCTAGCTCTCTTCCTCTCCTTCAAATCAAATCCTTAAGCTCCCGAGGGAAGACAGAAAATATTCTAAACCATAGGCAGAAACTTATTGTTGAGGAAGGATAGAAGAAGAAGCTATCACTGGGAGAGAGCCAGGAAACAGCATTGGCATTGGATCCTATATTAATACCAACCTGAGATCAGCTACTGATGGGAGAGGGGCAGAAAACACCCCTCCAAATGCCATCTCAGACACAAGATAATGTTTAGAGCACTGAGAAACTGCACTCTCCCGAGGTCCGGAAGCAGAGAGATGCTTAACATTTCGGCAGAAACTGGCCAACTGAGACCACATCACACATGCTTAACACAAGCCTAGAGGGAGTCGTAATATAGAGAGGTTGGCCACAGGGAGGGCGTGTGAAGAGCCTGGTGATTGCCCCATCTGGAATGCAGTGATGTGATGCTGGTTGAAAACGAGAGTGTGGAGCAGTCACTGAGGAAAACATCTCTTGCGACCTTATCCCAAACCCTCAGTATGCGGCAGCTTTAGCTCACCACTATGAAAATTGGAAGTCGGTGCTAAACAGGGGAAGCATTTCTAGGATTAAATAGCAGCTTGTCTCAACTACTACTGTCCTACAAATGATGTTCATCATTTAATCAAAAAAGTATGAAATACACCAAGAAAACAAGAAAATAAACTTTGTCAAAGGATAAAGCAACTATGCAAATGAGACATGGAAATAATGTAGACGTTGGAACTATCAGAAAGTGTCTTTAAAATAATTAACATGTTAAAGGACATAGAGAACGTAGGAGGTGGCATACTTAAAGAGGTACATAATTTTGCAGAGACATGGAAAATATAAGAAAGGATCAATGGCACAGCTGAAGAAGGAACTTCAAGATAGGCCAGTATAAAATATTCAGATTTTTAAAAATGAGAAGACAGAGTGAAAAATTAAAAAAATAGAACACAGCATCCAAGAGCTGTGGTAAAACACATGGATTTCAAATCCAAAAGAAGAAGAAAGAATAATACTGAGAAAATACTTAAAGACTGAAATATTCCAAAATTAGTTTTTAAAAAAAAAATCAAACCATAGATTAACCCAGAGAATGCTAACCAGCGTAAATGCTAAATTTGAGTCGTATCTGATGTTAGTGGACTTAAAAAATCAATTTGTAAGGTGTCATTTTTCCCAAATTCATCTAGACATACCGCATAATACAAATAAAATCAGAATGTGCTTCTTTTGTTATTTGTGGTGATAGAAATTAACAAAGTGGTTCTAAAATTTACATAAGGGCAAAGGACCTTGAGTAGCCAAACAATTTTGAAAAAGAACATATTTGGAAGGCTTGCACTACCTGATTTAGGATTGCTGAACAAAGCCACAGTCCATCTAAAAGCTGCAGTAAACACATTGCCGTGGTGTTGGCATAAAGATAGACATATAGATCAATGAAACAGAATAGAGAGTTCAAATAGAGATGCACACATAAATGGTCTTTTTTTTTTTTTTTTTTTTTGCATAGGTGCCAAGGCCATTCAATGTTAAAAGCAGACTCTTTGCAATAAATAGTGTGGAGAGAAAATTGGGTATCCATATATAAAACAATAACCTTCAACCCAACCTCTCAAAATATATAAAAAATAACTCAAAATGAATTAGAGACCAAAATGTAAAACGTGAAACTGTAACATTTTCTATGAGAAAGAACAGGAGAAAATTTTTGTGACATAGATACAAAGATTTCGTAGATGAGACATCAAATGTGCAATCCATTAGATAAAATGATTGACACATTAGACTTCATTGAAATTAAAAATGTGCTGTTTGAAAGACAGCCTATTAAAACAAGGAAAAGATAAGCAACAGGCTGGAAGAAATATTTGTAAAACACATAAATGATAAATGCCTAGTATCTAGAGAATATAAAGGACTCTCAAAATGCAGTACATAATTAGAAAACATACAACAAAAAAGTTGAAGAGACAATTTACCTTAAACAATATAAAGACAACAAATAAGCTGATGAAAAGATTCTTAACATCATAAGTCACTTGGAAAATTAAAATCTAAATCACAATGGGGTACCACTATAGACATATTAGAGTGACTGAACTTAAAATGATCAAAACTGCTCAAAGTACCAAATTATGGAAGGAAAGAAAGTAGAACTCTCCTACACTGCTGATGAGAATTTTAAATGATACCATCACGGAGGAAAATAATTCAGCAGTTTTTTATAAAATTTAGTACCATATGACCCAGTTATTCCAGCCTAAGTGCTTTACCTAAGAGAGATCTGGGTAAAACATACCCAGATCTGTATATTTGTAAAAGAGCTTTATTCATAACAGCAAAACTAGAAATGACCCAAATATCCACATCGCGAGAATGGATATACAAATGGGGTGCATATGTTTAATATACAATGCAGTAATAAAAAGGAACATACTACTTATACCTGCAATGATACAGATGATTCCAAACATTATGCTAAGTAAAGGCTACATACTCTGATTACAGGCGTATGATTTTTTAAACTACAAGGACAGATATCAGGTTGTAGGTTCTAAGGTCTGGAGTGAAAGGGGAAATGGTTAGAAAGAGGTAAAGGTAACTTTTTAGATAATAAATGTGTTCAGTTGACCTAAATCACCGGAGAATCCTTATGTATTTAATCACTTCCTAATTTTAATTTTAACATATGTATATATAATTGTCATTTTCATGTTTGCTTTTTATTTATGTATTTTGTACTATGTTTTTACGATTTGGTGCTGCATCAAGTGTTTCGTCTAGAATAATGGACATTCCTTCCTTTCAAAAATATGTTAGATACTTCAGATATATGCTCCTATTGTATTTCTTCTACCATTGTTTTATATTCTATTTTATTTGCTAATGCAATTATCTGTTCCCTTTATACTTAATATTCTTGAAGACGGACACTATGAATGACTTATGCATTACTGAGGTTCTTCACTCAGCCTAGAAATCTTCACTTAGATGATGGTTAATTATTATTTTGAATGAACATGTTTCAAGTGATAATAAATTTAAATTTTTACTTCTAAAATAAAATCTAGTGAAGTCAAAATTGAATGCTATTGTGTAGAAATGTATGTGTCTATTTATTTATCTAAAGGCAACCTAAATGAGGGGTCAATGGCTAAATACCTGGATCTCTCCAGGATTCAAGAGTCCTTGAAGATAAATGATCTTTACTGAAGACTAAGTTTTAAAAGACATTAATCAATACAGTGCATCTTTATCACACCCCAACACTGATTTTTTTTTTTTTTTTTTTTTTCGTGGTACGCGGGCCTTCCTCTGCTGTGGCCTCTCCCGTCGCAGAGCACAGGCTCCGGACGCGCAGGCTCAGCGGCCATGGCTCACGGGCCCAGCCGCTCTGCGGCACGTGGGATCCTCCCAGACCGGGGCGCGAACCCGGTTCCCCTGCATCGGCAGGCGGACGCGCAACCACTGCGCCACCAGGGAAGCCCACAACACTGATTTAAATAATAAAGCTGGGAGTGTATGTGGCAAGTGGAGACTTCAAAAGGGATATTGTTAAGAACATTTAAACTGAGGTATTAAACTTGAAGTTTCCTCTAACTTCACTAAGAATTGATTTTTAGTGTGACTCTTATTTGTGAACTTCTGTGTGTGTGTGTGTAAACTCTGCATGCATTAACATGCATTATTCTAATTTTTTTCTTTCCTTTTTTTTTTAACAAAAAGGCATAAAATCCTTACAGCTTTGTCATTAAGGAGATAGACAGTGGAGATAAATGGACTGGAATCAAACCATGACCCTAACATTTGTTAATTAGGTGGCCTTGAATCTTCTATGCCTTAATTTCATCATCTGTAAAATGGGGATGACATTAACTGACTAATCTTATTGGATTATTTTAAAAATTAAATAATATAGTATGCATATAAATATGTAATATGTTAACTAAGACATTAAAACCTGTATATAAGCATTGGATTTTTTTATCATATCTAATTTTAAATTTATTTAGTATGCACTTACATTTATTTAGTGTGTTAGTTAAATTCTTATATATTTTTCCATTTGTTAAAATTATATAATTATAAATTTTAAAAATAATAAGCTTATCAAATCAAAATATATAGATGTGCTTGCTTGTGCTAAAACCTAAAGATATAATATTTAAAGAAAACATGGCACTCTAATCAACAAATTAGCAAATTTTTCTAAAAGAAAGGTATTTTCCTTGAGAATAGGTCAGTCTTTGAAATATATACCACCTCTAGGAATTTGAATTAAAGGATCTGGGGAAAATATTGAAGTATGTACTTAAACTTATGTCTATAATGAGTCAAAATGAAAGATAAGGCTGTAAAGCAAACCAATTTATGAGCAAATAAAGTTTCCATTTCTGCATTAAGATATTTCTCCTTGGTCTCAAAAGGCTAAAAACAATCTAAATGATAATTGCCTCTATGCACAAGATACCCCCCAATGAGTAGGTGGAAAGGGAAATCAATATTCTGTGGAGAAAATACTGTTTGGATATTTAGAATGCTCTATTCGAATATAGGGTGCACTGCTTATGATTTTTCTCTTATTTCTTTTGATCCGACTTATCCAGATTCCTCTCTGTACCCCATTATTAAAATTTAATAGGATAATCTACACTGTTTTAAGGGGCTTTCAGAGATTTATGCGGAGTATTGACAGCAATCACCTCTGGGCTATATTAGTATGTATACCTATATCATAAGATCTATTTCTTCACGGCATATCCACCCTTACATACCATGTAAAGTTTGTGCTCTTGGCACTATGCCAAATAGGTCAACTTCTTAAAGTTGGAAAGTTTTTACTCTCTTTAAGTGTGATGGAATATAATTATTTCATATCTGACCAAGGCGTTAAAGAACCTGGTGCAATATTACAGCTCCCAAACGTCTCATTTTTGAAATTTTTTTTCTTTAGTGCTGATACTTATTTTTAGTATGTAAATATGCATTCATAGAGTGCTTTTGTGAAAATAGAACAATTTTAAATATTTGAACAATTGTAAATGTTTTAAAAGGCAGAATGACCTTAAATGGCTTGCGTTCACTTTGGCTTCATCTCAGGAATACACAGAGCTGGAAAGGGCATCACTCCACACTCACAAAAAGAAAAAAATCCAGACAAAATTCCAGTCAGGTCCATGATTTTACTTGAACCCATCAGAACCTGACATTTCAGAGCAACCAAATAATCCAAAATCTAGAGAGACATAGACTCCTGTGAGGAGGTGTAGGAAGCAAACACTATATTAGAAGGGCAAAGGATACAGGATGCTGGTTAAGAAGAATCAGCTAGAATAGTTGATGAATTGGCGATGGCCAAGAACAGACTGGCAGAAGAGCATGAAGCCCCGAATGACCACAGGTATAGCGAGGAATTGCACCTTCTTTTTTTTCTTTTCTTTCTTTCTTTTTCCTTTTTTTTAAATTGGAGGCTGCTGTAAGCGTGTACTGTCCTGTTCTTGCCGCTCCCTCCAGGAAGGAGTCCGGGGGCCTGAGCACCAAGCAGAGACGCTGAGGCCAGTGGCACCACCGATACTGGTGCTGGCGTAGCTGCCTTGGGGATGACCCGGCACTGGAGAAGAAGCCTCTTAGCCATGACCGTGCTCCCCCATCCCACCCTGCACTACCCGCCAGCGCTCAGTGTCCAAGGGCTGATGTCCCCCACTCTTGCTGGAATTCCAGCTTCTTGATGGCCTTTCTTCCATGAACCCCAACAGAAGCGTACAGAAAAGGGGGGTGAGTCCTGAGAAAATTTGCCTTCTAAAAATGACCTGGGGTAAAGGGCGGCAGCTGTTGTGGGAAGGGCAAAACATTGCATAAGACTCATTTTCCAGCACCAACTACGTAGAGGGGGGAAAAAAAGCTTTAATCTGTGAGAAGAGTAACACAAACTGCCATCACTAAGGCACTGGGAACAACCAATATATATGGGAAAAGGAGGGGCCTTCTACCCCTGAGGGAGGCTCAAGAACACCTTCTGGGAGCTGAACTACAGCTGGTAGGGGAACAGGACAAATTCAAGAGACACCCGCAGACATCTAGGGACACAGTGACTTAGAAGAGGAGCTGAGAATCTCACTCCCCTCACCCTCAACCCTAGGCTACCAAGTACAGGATAATAGTAACAGGGAATGCTGCTGTGAGATTTGGTAGACAAACTGTATTACTCAGGGCTCTCTGGAGACACAGAACACATAGGACATACAGAGAGCTACGAGAAGAGATTTATTACAGAAATTGGTTCACGCAGTTATGGAGGCCGAAAAGTCCCATGATATGCCATCTGCGAAACTGGGAACCAGGAACGCCAATGGTATAATTCAGTCCAACTCCAAAGGCCTGAGAATTGGGGCTTGGGGGCTGGGGAGGGGTGCGGATGGGGTGAGTCCTGGTGAAAGTCTGAAGACCCAAGAACCGGGAGTGCTGATTTCCGAGGACAAGGGAACAGGGATGTCCTGGCTCAAGCAAAAAGAGCAAATTCACCCTTTCTCTATGTTTTAGTTCTATTCAGGCCCTCAGTGGATTGCATGAGGCCCACTCTCTTGGTGAGGGGGATCTTCTTTGATCAATCTGCTGACTGGAATGCTAATCACTTCTGGAAACACCCTCCCAGACGTACCCAGAAATAATGTTTTCCCAGCTCTCTGGGCATCCCTTAACTTCTAAGTTGGTACATAAAATTAATCATCACACAGAATCCCTCTGGGGTACAGCACAACCCAGAACAATGATGGTGAGGGGGCAGTCATCGAGTAACCTCTCAGAACCAGCCTTCACACTGATCAGGAGGTAGTTAGAGCAGTTGGAAGCCCGTGGTCAATTGTGGGTAACCATCGCACAACATATTTTAAAACCAGCCTGACTCGACTGGATTAACATAAAGCCCAACCTCGTGACAAACAGACAGAAAGGCATAACCATCTTCAAATAGGAAAAAAAAATTATATCCGTCTCTACTGTTCTGTACACAAGATATCTTGTTTCAGCAAAATATTACAGAGTGTTTTCTAAAAAAGGGAAAAAAAAATCCCAACCAAAGTGACAGAGAGGTTGGAACTCTCTGGCATGGGATTTGAGTAACTGTGAGTAATACGTTAAAGGCTCAACTAGAGAAGGTGAACAATATGCGAGAGCAGGTTGGTTATTTCAACAGAGATAGAAATGTGAGAAAGAATAAAATGCAAATGCTCCAAATGTAAAACACTGTAACAGAGATGAATAATGCCTTCAATGAGCTCACTGGTAGACCTGACAGCTGAAGAAACAGCGACCTTGAAGATACGTCTATAGCAATTACACATACTAAACAGCAAAGAAAAAAGAAGGCTAAAAAACAAAAAAAGGCATCTAAGACCTGTGGGACAGTATCAAATGGTATATGGTAGATATGTATTTGGAATATCTTATGTATATCTTATGTATTTGGAATATCAGGAGAGAGAACGGGGCAGAAGAAAATATGTGAAGAAATAATGTTTGAGAATTTCCCAAAATTAATCACAGACATTAAACTTAAAAATCAGGAAGCTGAAGAACATCAAACAGAATACATCCAAACCAGAACAGCAAACACTTAGACATATTATATTCAGACTGGTGAACACAAAATAAAGAGAAAAATCCTAAAGGTGACAATAGAAATAATAAACAGATGCAGGGGATAAAAAGATAAGAATTATAGGAGTACACGTTCTTGCCAGCAAGAAACCATGCAAGCAAAAGTACAATGGAGTAACATCTTTAAAGTGCTGCAGGAAAAACAGAAACAAAATGATGTCCATCCAGAATTCTGTCCTGAGGTTCCTCAGATAAATCAAAAATGGGAGAATTCACCACCAGCAGAATGACAATGAAGAAATACTAAAGAAAAAAATTCAGACTAAAAGAATATGATACCAGAAAAAAAAAAGAATTCATAGCAAGGAATTAAGTGGACTGGGGATGGGATAAATATTAAATGAAGATAATAAAATAAATTAGCTTTCTTTTGTATACTATTTTAATTGTCTGAAACCATTTTTACGTAAATATACAATACTGAAGGAATAAAAATGCACTCAGATCAATTCAATGAGGGGTTAACGATGCAAGCACTTTTATGTAAAAAATAGACAAAGTTGAGAAAATGGCACAAGTTCTCACATTTTTTTTCCATGAGTTCTACAGAGACATCAATATGGATAACTCTAGATTTGCATGCCTCATTTCCTGATAAACATCTATGTAGGGCATTGACTGTCTAAGGCATGTGTTTAGGAATGAAAAATTATGTGAATAAGTTAATATGGAGGGGCTCATTTTATTTTCTAACTTGTATGGTTTCGAATCTGATATGAGAGGAGGATTGGGTCAAAGTACAGTCCCCGATGGGGGTACCCATCAAACGGTTTCTTCTCCAAATGCGTGCGCTCTTAATTGAATTCACCTCCGAATCATTTCATCAATTTCTATAAGAAAACAAACGTTGATAAAATTGTGCCAATAGCTCAAAATATAATGAATAATTATTTTTAAATGTATCTGTTTACTCACTGTGAACATAAAGTACTTATAATTAGATCTCATATGAGTATGGAGGCAGTATTACAGTAAATTACCTGTAGTTTCTATTATGTAATTATGATATAGGGTCAGGCCATTGTCACTGATTCTCTGAGAAGTAGTCTTCAAGAGGAATAGGAGGTGGTAGTTTCAAATTGCTGTTTTTATAATTTAACTTTTTCATGGAATGCAGGTATGTCTTTTCTAGATTCTGTTAGTATGAAGTCTGACATTTGTTGGGTATAAAGAGCATGATGCAGTTCATTATTGACTTATTATCACCATCAAGTAATTTCCTCACCAGGGAGCAGTAAAACTCCTCCTTTTCTATCAATTACACCTAGCTGAATCAGTAATAAGAATTTCACAGCTACTTTTACAAACACTAAATCTTGTAAATGTCTAAGGACATTTACTTAGGCCAAGTAAATGTCCTAAATGTCACGGTCACTGTATACATACTTTAATCATGTCTTTCAATATTCTTTTAGTTTTCTTTTCGGAATACTTTATTTCCACGGAAGAAAATCGATTGCTTAGGATTAGCCAATGCAATAAATGGAATTGGTCCTTCTTGGTTCATAAAATATTTACCATGTCCTAAAATGTCAAAATACTTTAGCTTAGTGTTTTCAAAAGCCAGAGGTGAACAATTAGGTTTCCTTCTTGAAGCAGATCATAAAAACAAAATGATGTTTTAAAATTTATGTATTTTAAAATCCATGGAATCAAGTTCCATTTCACATTTTCAGCTAGTCTTTTGTATTAATAAAAATTTATCCGACACACTTCTCATTCCTAAAAAATAAAACAAAAGTTAGCAAGATGTTAAGCTTTGCTAAGGAGAATTCATTCTAATTTGTAACAATTCCACATTTCCTTACTTTTAATAACAATTCCCTCCACATCCAGAAAACCATGCACAGAGATTATAAGGCACAGTGGGGAATAAAATTTTCCTTTCACTCCGCCAGCATTTCATATATAGTTTTTTTCTTTATCCCCCTTGTTTATAATAGGCTTAAAGGAAGAATGGCTTCTCAGATATCAAAAGGCAGTGAAGCAGCTAACATAGAATTTCATAAGGTTTTTGCTGGGTGGCAAAGCAGCAACAGCTGCATAAGTAGAAGCATTGCTGGGTGCACATGGCCTTTATCACTAATTCCAGGGCACAGTTCTCTTTGGTGCATGGCCAGTTTTATAATCAGGAGACAACAGAGAAGCTGCATAATGATGACTTTAATGATCGTTTTAGGAGAGTGAAGAACTAATGGTTACTATCTTCATGGTTAACGATGAAACATAAGTGATCATGCATACTTCTAGAAATATGTTTGAAATTCAGGTTTCAGGTCTTGCTAATGAGTAAATTAAGCAATATCGTGGTATTACAGAAGATACATGAGGAATGCTTTTCCAGAGACATCTTCAAAATGGAGAGTGTTGTATAGAAGATAAAATGATAAATGATTTTAATACGAGGAATAAAATTTAATCAAATGTATGTATATCATTTTAAATGTATTTGTGAATTTATTTTCACCGTACATAACGTACTTTTGTGGTTAGGAAAACAGTTCTTACATGCTACTTATGTCTTAACTTTTAAAAAGTTATTAACTACAATAACATGCTCACATTATATATTAAAATATTTATAACTGTTAACATTACAGCCTCAAGAAACTGCTTTATTTCAATGTAAGTGACACCATGACAGATTTTTGAAGAGATTTATTTCAGCAATAAAAATAGATATTAAATTTGGATTGTACATTTAAAGTAATTACATAATGTAAACACACATGTTGGAGTAAGAATATGACGTATCTTGAGATGTCTTTCTATTTTGAATGACATAGTCATCATTTTTTAAAAATAAATTTATTTATTTATTTATGGTTGTGTTGGGTCTTCGTTGCTGCGCGCGGGCTTTCTCTAGTTGCGGCGAACGGGGGCTACTCTTCGTTGCCGTGCGTGGGCTTCCCATCACGGTGGCTTCTCTTGTTGCGGAGCACGGGCTCTAAGCACGCGGGCTTCCGTAGTTGTGGTGCATGGGCTCAGTAGTTGTGGCTCACGGACTTAGTTGCTCTGCGGCTCGTGGGATCTCCCTAGATCAGGGCTCGAACACGTGTCCCCTGCATTGTGAGGCGGATTCTTAACCACTGCGCCATCAGGGAGTCCCAGTCATCATTTTTAAACTAATGTTTTTCATGAGTAAGTTTTTAAAGCTCTTTTCATTGAGTCTGCATATTTGTGACGGTTGGATGGTCTATCCGTACATGATCAAAATTCTATCACCCGCTTCTCATGATTCTCGCCAGTAGTTAGACTTATGGGTATTACTTACAGATCCAACAAAAATTAGTCCAATGATCTTGAGTAAGATATGTAATTTGAGTTTCAGTTTTCTCATCCCTAAATCAATGGTGTAGGAATTTATGAAGTAGACAGACCCTGCATACTCTCCTAGTTCTGTACTTCTGTAATTATTTGTGTCCGTAAAAGTCATGCTGTATTAGAACTGAGAAATATGAGGCCAAAAACATATATATTTTGTCTAGTGTGTCATTCTATTTTGAAATTTTGTGTTACTACTTCAAAGACTAGAACTAGACACTGTGTCTAACACAAATAAGAGGAAATTAGTTAATAATAACTTATCTGAAAAAAGCCAACAAACATGGACTTATATCATTTGAAAAAGCTTCCATGCCCCTCTTTCTCCGACCATGTGTGCACACACACACATCACACCCCCCAGGCACATAAACGTGTGCCTTCGTGTAACACACAGTTCTCAACCTATAGCGTGCTGTCAATTTTCCTTCGTGACTAAGGTAAGAACTCTAAAGCATAAAAGCCGGAAGATATTTTCCTTTGATTTATTTTGCTTCCATTTCTTCTTGTTCTTTCTCTTATAGTTCTTCAAGATTTAACAATGTTAAGGAGCCCTGCTGTAGGTGCTGGAGAAAAGGGAGCACTTCCGTTTTACTAACCTCAGGAAGGTTAGGAATCTCTATATTTCTTCTTATAAACGCCATCCAAAGTTTTCAATGTTAATTTTTGGGTCAGAAACCCCTACCACACTATTTCTGAACTACATGTTTTTACCCCGATGCTATGTCTTGGCTCACTCTCTTTCGATTTTTCCCTCACCATTCTCAATGTTATATATTGTTTTGTGGATTAATTTTTACAATATAATCAAAGTGCTACATGCAACATAATTCTTTAAAAATGTCAGATAATTACAGTACAGTTCAATCATGAAAATCAAGAGTTCCCACCATCATCCATCCTCTCCCTAATATTTTATTGGTTCTAGTAAAAACTCTGAATTAATTAATGGCCATAATCATTGATCCTTGGCTGTCAGAGTAAAACAATGTTAGATTTGTTTTTTATATATTACATAATAGTTTTTTAACGATCTTATCTCTCTACCTAAATAAAATGCCTTAAAATTTAAAAAAATGAAATGCCATTTTCTGCATTAAAAAGGATATAGGCTAATTTTTAAAAATTATATAAAAACCTCACATTTCAGACACTTAAATTGTACTTAAGAAGTATTATTTCTCTCCCCCAGAACAGCCAACTGTAGTTGGACGGTCGGGTAACATAACTGGTTATACTCCATGAATTTACCCAGCCACCCAGGTGTCTTCATTCTTATTTCTCTTCTTTCCCCCAGGGTGTCTTACTCACCTGCTTGATAGAAGCTGGTTCACTAGCACCACATTTATTTTCCTTGGGAATGAAGAAAGAAAGCAAATAGAAGACCGTCATTTTAATTTTTAAAATTTGTGACCAGAAGCTGCTCCTATACCATTGGCTTGAATTTAGTCACATGGCCACATCTGGCAGTAAGACAGCCTGGGAAGGAAGGTTTCTAGCTTTGCATAGAGTCCTATCCCTAAATGGAATTAGGGAAGAATAGGTAATGGGGAAAATTTAGAAGTCTGTCATAGGAGAAAACCAGTAAAGACTTAGAAATAATAAAAGATCTCAAAACTTCTCAGACACCTTAAATACAGAGAGACTAAGGGATGTATTTTTTCAAATTATAAACTTGCTGATTAAATCTGCATAAGACTAAGGGAAGTATTTAGAGCTGTGGCTTTTCCTACCATTCTCCAGCTTCCTGGTCTCACACCGTGGCAGCTGGCATCACAAGTGGGATACTGCTGTTAAAAAAAAAAAGAAGAAGAACCTGAATTGGTTAAACAGCCAGGTAGTGAACTGTAGCAAAATATTTGATAAATGTTGCCTGTGTGATGGCCTAAGCTAGAGTTCCTGAACTTTGAGATAAATGAGGTAAGTAGAGAAAACTCTTGTAGTTTCTCCTGTTGAAGGGGTGAGTATGGTGCATTTAAAGTAAAGAGACTGCATTTAGACAGTCAGTGGCAGGAGGATGAACTGTGGAGGATAACGCTAATTGTTCCCAATACCCATTTTCCTTTGCTTTTATGGTAATAGAAACACTCATGTTTTAGCAGGTATACAGCCACCCAGATGGAAACTACATTGTCCAGTCTCTCCCACAGCCAGGTACGACCGTGAGATTAATTTTCCATCCACCAGAGTGAGTTAAATTCTCAGGTCATGTTATTTAAAAAGGACGTTGCCTGCCTTCCACATTCTCTCTTTCTCCATCCATGTGTTAGTGTGTGAAGGGGTGGTGTTGTTCAGTCAGCTCGAATCAAATAGATTGGATAACATCCCGTGATGAATGGGAAAAAAGACCAGGAACCTGGGTCCTTGGGAGACTTTGCAGAATAAAATGTCTTACCTAGTTTTGAACTTCTCACCTTTCACCTTATAAGAGAAAAATTAATCTCTGTTTCATCTGAACCACTGTAAACGTTTATGGCATCTTGGCGTGTATTCTTACTAATACATAGATGCTTCTTGAAGTATGTTGCTTAAACAGATTTTTTTTCTTTTTTTATCAACTTGAGCTACATTCTTTTCACTTCCTCCTTTAATAGATAAGGACACAATTGACATAATTTTTCATCCCTTCCTAACTCTACATTTCAAAAAGTACATTTGTATTTCTATTTCATATTCCATTACCCACAACAATATTTCTATTCCTATTTCATACATTAAAGATATTAGACTTCCCTACCTTCCATTTACCTTTCTTCCCAAATTTCAGTTCCCAGACTTACCAGTTGTGTCTTTTATGTCTTCCATGATGATAGCAATTTTTATTCTCTTTGTAGCACTAGTTCAATCTTTTGTGATTTCAATTTGATTTTCAATTGTAGGATTTAAATTGATTCTCCACATTGAAAGTAATTATTAAATTTTAGAATTCTATGGCTATGTAAGTACATCACTTTTGAGAAAAATACTGTGCTAACATTGGATTTCTCTTTTGCATGGGTCCAGTGCCACGCAAGGAATGTTCCCAGAACTTAGTTAGGGATTTTCTTTTTTCCCTTAGAGATCTCCTTCCTGGTGAATTCCATTCAGTTACTTCATTATAATGCATACTTCTCTAGATTTGCAACTTATATAATTTCATGGGACTCCCATTTATTACTGTCCTGAGTTGGACGGCCCTTTCATTAGGTCTTTGTCCTTGTTTTCTTCCTTAGTCCCACTGGGGCTGCAGACTCTGAAGTTAAACTCAAAAGGAGGTAAATGGAAATAGAATTATCTGTTCAAAATCATTTCCCTTAAATTTTAAAGCAGTTTCCCCATCATCTTTTAATAACTAGCTGAAGAAATTTTTTAACAGTGTGATTCTCATTCTGTGTGATTCATTATGTATTTTTGTTCTCTTTGTTTTTAAGTCTTTTGAATATTTAGATTTGCATCTTTTTAAATGGCATACCAATATATATTTTGACAGATTTAAAATATTTCTTTAAAGGTGAACAATTTTTCATTGATTCTGTTTAGACATTATAATCTTTTCTATTTTAATTCCTATGCCATTCAGCTGTGGGATATTATTTACTATTATATTCCTGATATTTTTCTTCTCCCCATTTTCTTTCAATGCCCTTGAGATGTCTAGTGTCTAGCTCAGATCCCATTTGCTACTTGAAATCACACCAGAAACGCGCAGCCTGCCTTAGTTTCCTTAAACATTAATAGTAATGTTCCTCTTAACATTAATAGCATTTAAAATTAGCATGTGAGGTTTGATATGTGTATGTACCTCTATGTGGAGAGGTGTGGGTATACCTTTAAGAATTCTCACTATAGTTTTGCAGAGTAGTTTTACCTCCATAACTGAATTACAAAATCTTGAGGCACTCATAATATTTCAACTCCTGTGCTTACTTTGTCATTTCTTCTGCTAAATCCTCCATAATTGATAGTGATTAACAAAATATAGGTAATCAAAAATACCTACCTTACAGTTGCTGTAAATGGTTTATGACCCTACTTATCACATTAGAGCTGCACAATTTTTAAAAATTTCATTTGGTATATCTTTGACTTAGGAAGTGTTAAATACAAATGTTGTTAATAGTATGTTGAACACCAACCTTTCTTTTGAACAATCAACACTCTTTTTTTCTCATTTTATATATCTGGTCATCTCCTGTACATCCTTCAATCTATTTCATTCTTTGTTTTCCCAAAATACGCATATAAATTTTCTCTGTGGTATGACATCATCTTTGAATAACTTTTTTATACCGCTCAATTTATTAGTAATGTTGCTTTGCTTAAATCCATCCCTTTCACATATCTGTAGGGTAGCTACGTGGTCTTCTATTTTGTCCTTTACCCGTTAGTACCACTAGTACCGTTAGAACCATTAACAGCAAATCAATACATGGTTTTTGAATGAAATCAATTTAATAAACAGAAAACAATTTAGCCAACAGTAGGCATGAGATGGCTTATTAATGGTGAAAATATCACATTTTAAATGTTCCCATTTCTTCCATACAATCCCTACTGGTTTTACAGAGCCCATTTTTGAGGCCACATGCACTCTTGCCTCCACAGCCAGTGTCATCTTGCCCAGAATACAGGCTAAACTCATTCAGGTCAGTGTTAATAAATCCTACCTTTGGTCCTGTAAGTTAGTTTCCCAGGGCTGTCATAACAAATTACCAAAAGCTTGGTTCTTAAAACACAGAATTTTATTCTCTTATAGTTCTTGAGCCAGAAGCCTGAAATCAAGGTTTTGGCAGGGCTGCGTCCTCTCCAGATGGTCTAGGGAGAATCTGTTTTTTACCTCTTACAGCTTCAGGTGGCTGCCGGCATTCCTTCTCTTGTGTTTACATTGCTCCAATCTTTGCCTCTTGCTCTTCTGTCTTTTTCTGTGGGTCTGTTGTAAGAAACTTGTCATTGAATATAGGGCCCACCTGAATAATCCAGGAGGCTCTCTTCATCTCAAGACTCTTGATTTAATTATATCTGCAAAGACTGTTTTTCCAAATAAAGTAACAGTCGCAGATTCCGGGGATTAGGGTGTGAATGTGCCTTTTTTTTTTTTTTTTTTTTTTGTGGTACGCGGGCCTCCCTCTGCTGTGGCCTCTCCCGTTGTGGAGCACAGGCTCCGGACGCGCAGGCCCAGCGGCCATGGCTCACGGGCCCAGCCGCTCCGCGGCATGTGGGAT
>NC_041220.1:134810376-134810875 GCF_002837175.3 Physeter macrocephalus | reverse complement strand
CATGCAACACATTTTTTTAAAAAGCATAAAAGGTGTTTTTCAATTTCTTTCTGAACCCATTACTGCACTGTCAGAGATTGAGAGGTATCATTTCTAGCTATTTGTCTTATCTCTTCTATTAATAGGACAGGAAAATCGTAAAGAATTTTGCATTACTCTCTGCTCCAGCTTTCTCCAAGATGATATTTCAGTGTGGGAAATTCTGCTCTTAACAAAACAAGATCCTTCTCACTTTCTTTCCTTCTCAGCTCCTTTTCTGTTAGGCAGTTGGCTTTTTTCTTTTTTTAACATCTTTATTGGAGTAGAATTGCTTTACAATGGTGTGTTAGTTTCTGCTTTATAACAAAGTGAATCAGTTATACATATACACATGTTCCCATATCTCTTCCCTCTTGCGTCTCCCTCCCTCCCACCCTCCCTATCCCACCCCTCTAGGTGGTCACAAAGCACCGAGCTGATCTCCCTGTGCCATGCGGCTGCTTCCCACTAGCTATCTGTT
>NC_041220.1:134730913-134810225 GCF_002837175.3 Physeter macrocephalus | reverse complement strand
CTCCATACTGTTCTCCATAGTGGCTGTATCAATTTACATTATTCCCACCAGCAGTGCAAGAGGGTTCCCTTTTCTCCACACCCTCTCCAGCATTTATTGTTTCTAGAGTTTTTGATGATGGCCAATCTGACCGGTGTGAGATGATATCTCATTGTCGTTTTGATTTGCATTTCTCTAATGATTAATGATGTTGAGCATTCTTTCATGTGTTTGTTGGCGATCTGTATATCTTCTTTGGAGAAATGTCTATTTAGTTCTTCTGCCCATTTTTGGATTGGGTTGTTTGTTTTTTTGTTATTGAGTTGCATGAGCTGCTTGTAAATTTTGGAGGTTAATTCTTTGTCATTTGCTTCATTTGCAACTATTTTCTCCCATTCTGAGGGTTGTCTTTTGGTCTTGTTTATGGTATCCTTTGCTGTGCAAAGGCTTTTAAGTTTCATTAGGTCCCATTTGTTTATTTTTGTTTTTATTTCCATTTCTCTAGGAGGTGGGTCAAAAAGGATCTTGCTGTGATTTATGTCATAGAGTGTTCTGCCTATGTTTTCCTCTAAGAGTTTGATGGTGTCTGGCCTTACATTTAACTCTTTAATCCATTTTGAGTTTATTTCTGTGTATGGTATTAAGGAGTGTTCTAATTTAATTCTTTTACATGTAGCTGTCCAGTTTTCCCAGCACCACTTACTGAAGAGGTTGTCTTTTCTGCATTGTATATTCTTGGCTCCTTTATCAAAGATAAGGTGACCATATGTGCGTGGGATTATCATTGGGTTTTCTATCCTGTTCCATTGATCTATATTTCTGTTTTTGTGCCAGTACCATACTGTCTTGATTACTGTATAGTATAGTATAGTCTGAACTCATGGAGCCTGATTTCTTCAGCTCCGTTTTTCTTTCTCAAGATTGTTTTGGCTATTCGGGATCTTTTGTGTTTCCATACAAATTGTGAAATTTTTGTTCTAGTTCTGTGAAAAATGCCAGTGGTAGTTTGATAGGGATTGCACTGAATCTGTAGATTGCTTTGGGTAGTATAGTCATTTTCACAATGTTGATTCTTCCAATCCAAGAACATGGTATATCTCTCCATCTATTTGTATGATCTTTAATTTCTTTCATCAGTGTCTTATAATTTTCGGCATAGAGGTCTTTTGTCTCCTTATGTATGTTTATTCCTACGTATTTTATTTTTTTTGCTGCAATGGTAAATGGGAGTGTTTTCTTAATTTCACTTTCAGATTTTTCATCATTAGTGGATAGGAATGCAAGAGATATCTGTGCATTAATTTTGTATCCTGCTACTTTACCAAATTCATTGATTAGGTCCAGTAGTTTTCTGGTGGCATCTTTAGGATTCTCTCTATATAGTATCATGTCATCTGCAAACACTTAAAGCTTTACTCCTTCTTTTGCGATTTGGATTCCTTTTATTTCTTTTTCTTCTCTCATTGCTGTGGCTAAAACTTGCAAAACTATATTGAATAAGAATGGTGAGAGTGGGTCACATTGTCTTTTCCTGATCTTAGTGGAAATGGTTTCAGTTTTTCACCATTGAGGACGATGTTGGCTGTGAGTTTGTCATATATGGCCTTTATTACGTTGAGGATCAGTTTTTCACAATTGAGAACAATGTTGGCTGTGGGTTTGTCATACATGGCCTTTATTATGTTGAGGTAACTTCCCTCTATACCTACTTTCTGGATGGTTTTTATCATAAATGGGTGTTGAATTTTGTCGAAAATCTATTGAGATGATCACATGGTTCTTCTCCTTCAGTTTTTTAATATGGTGTATCACATTGATTGATTTGCGTATATTGAAGAATCCTTATTTCTTGATGAGTCCAGCTAATGATTTATCAATTTTGTTTACCTTTTCAAAGAACCAGTTTTTAGTTTTATTGATCTTTGCTCTTGTTTCCTTCATTTCTTTTTCATTTATTTCTGTTCTGATGTTTATGATTTCTTTCCTTCTGTTAACTTTGGGGTTTTTTTTGTTCTTCTTTCTCTAATTGCTTGCTGTTACCTTTTAACCTCACCTCTTTTTCAATTTGAGTCAGATAACTTTTAGAGTAACTATCTTCATCGACTAAACACTTAATACTGACTCTAATTGGCATAAGTTGTTTTTACTACTTTTGTCTTTTTTTTCCTCTTCCATGAGATATCACCTTACACCTGTCATAGTGGCTATCATCAAAAGACAAGGGATAACAAGTGTTGGCAAGAATGTGGAGAAAAGGGAACCCTTTTAAAACAGTAATGTCCCTCTTTCTGTCTTTGCTCCCCTACAGCTAATTGTTAATAAAACAATTGGAATAATTCCCTCTAAGCATAAGATAGATCTTTTCACTCTTCTGCTCAGAATCCTCCAATGGATTCCCATTTCATTCAATAAATATTATTTTATTCAATAAACAATGTTATTCAATAAATAAAGTTCAATAAATAATTCTAAAATAGGCTTACAAATCTTATCATAACACCACTATGATCTATCTGACTCCATTTTCACTTATTGTGACCCAGACTCTTCTTAAGCCATGTCCCTCTAGCCTATTCCTTACTGTTTCTTGACCATACTGGATGTTCTACTGTCCAAGGGTCTTGGTCCTTTCCTCTTTCTAGAACTATATTCCTTCAATTAGTTGCATTTCTTATACCCTCCATTAGGTCTTTGCTTAAATGTCACCTTCTCAATGATTCTTTAGCTAACATCCTGTTTAAGTTTTAGTTCATTTCTTGGCACTTTCTTTCCCTTTTCATTGTCTTGCTTTTATCCATAGAAAATGGATATAGTTTTATCCATATCCATATTCATATCCACCATCTGAATTACATACTATGTATTTGCCTGGTTATTTATATTATGTGTTTAGAAAGTAACCTGCATGAGGTCAGAAATATGCTTTCTTCACTTCTGTACTGACATACACATGGTGCTCACTAAATAGTTGTTGAATGCAAGGATATTTTAAATGCTCAGAATGCATTTATTTGAAAATTATTTCCCATATGTTTTTATTACTTCTTGAATAAAAAATAATCTATTTATATAGAAGGAAATACATGACTTGTTAACAAAAAATTAGGAACATAACCTACATGTTACTGCCTTTTTAATTAGAACTCTACTCAATGCTCTGTGGTGACCTAAATAGGAAGGAAATCCAAAAAAGAGGGGATATATGTGTACATATAGCTGATTCACTTTGCTGTACAGTAGAAACTAACACAAAATTGTAAAGCAACTATAGTTCAGTAAAAATTAATTTTAAAAAAAATTGAGAAATAAATGTAAAACCTCTAAGTGAACTTATACATTTCTAAGCACGATATTATTTTGGCAAGTCAACAACATTGTTTTTAACTGTAATAGGTTTCATAATTACAAACAATTGAGATTAATCATGAACAATTTACTTACTTTATTATTCACATGCTAATTATGTTTTGCTGTTGCAAAATGTAAACAATTTTTGCTTCTATAGTATTTTAAAACCCCCTATTTAGCCTATCAGTGAATGCTAAGGAAAACATGTCCAGAAGATTTTGGTATGAAAAATGGGCAATTTTGATCATCACTCTATGAAATTTTAAAGAGTGAAACTTAAGGTATGAGGGAAAGAAAATAAGTAATACATTAGAATTCAGATGTAAAAAAAACATATTGGAGGTGAATACAATGAATCCAACAAGTGTTCAAAGTTTCATCATTCACTGTATAAAGCATATCCACAAATGAAACATGTTAATTAGTTTTGTTTTTCTTAAAGTCAGCAGTTTTCATAAAGTGTTTAAAGGCAATCTTTTTTTAAACAATATATAGTAATTCACACATTTGTGACCTCTAGCTTTATGAACAAATATAATAAAGTTGAAGCAATGTCCAATTACCTAAATTGTAAGTAAAGAAAGTGCTAATTTCACGTGGAGGCTTAATGCTTATTCCTCTCAGATGTATGCAAGTGTTAATGGAGTTTTTGCCTAAATAGCCCATGTAATTGTCACTGAAATCCTGTCATTGCTCATAGTGGTTATTAAATCTGAACAAATATGGCCCCCACCCTTTTACCCACTCCATATTTTTTATGCCTTGAAATATCTTTCTCAGTGAAATGTTTTTGTTTGTGCAAAAATTTTGGTGAAACTTCAGAGTACATAAATATAATTATGATGCAAGAATTTTCTCCCTTCTGAGAGAATTTGCCCCACCTATGACCCTTCTAAGAAAATCTGGTACACTCAGAGTCCCTAGAGATCTCAGGAGGAACCTAAGCTGGTATGTTTATTAAAGAAGACCTCACCCTTTCCTTCCTTTGCACAGACTTAGAGTTGAGAATAGAAACCTGGCAAAAGTAGGGTTCCCTTTCTGGAATTTATAATTGGGTCCCTGAGTGAGCGAGTCAATGATCTTAGGACTGACTTGCTATAGTGACCTGTAAAATCAAAGCGCATTGAGAAATTTGAAAAGTTCAGTTTTGAGGGTATAGCAGCAGGGCCCTTGAAGAATGACACTTATCTTCAAGGAGAGTATGGACCAGTTGTATAGGGCAGGACTTCACTGTTGTATTTGGCTGTTGCTTCCCAGACAGGTGCCTGGAAATCAAGACAGTAACTCCTAGAGGTTTCAGAAACAAAAACATTAAGGTGAATCCCAACTCATCTAGATTTCTTCTGTTTACAAATATCTTTAACCCCATTTTTATTAACATAGTTATATAATAGCTATTTATATGATTGTAGATGTACCCATTAAATGGTAGCTCTTGTGAGCTCTATTTTCTAACTAGAAATAAATATTAAAATGCCATATTAGTATTGTATCATTGTGTTAAAATAATAAAAATATTAGTAACAGAAGTCATCCTATCTTGAGATGACTTATGTGTATACAAGCAAAAAGTTTTTTTCTGGCCAATAAAAATGACTTTTTTTTTTTTTTTTTAGTTTGAGAGTTATAGAGCCTGAGCTACACTTTAATAAAATAATAAAATGAAATAAAATAATTTTTACTTGGAATTAGTGTATTTACAGTTAACCAGTTACAAGTTCACAACAGTTTTGGGAGACGGTTATCTTTATACCTATATGGAGCAGCCTCTGTTTAGAAAGGAGAAGGTATAATTTAATGAAAGGGACTTTGTCCTGGTATTTGTAAGACTTGACCTCTATCTCATTGACAACCTTATGCTAACTTTCATAAGATAATTAAACTCTTTGATCTGTGAAGTAAATATATCATGTTATAAATAGAAATATTATGTGGGATCCAAAATAGCAACTGACCTATGAAAGCTATATTTCCATTTCATATGAAAATCTAGGAGATATGAGAAGAATTAGAAAGCAATATGGTTTGATCCTCCAAATAACAATAGCACACCGTATGCTACTCATTTTGATATGAATAACAAGCCTTTTCGTAGTTTCAAACAATGCCTTTTGGGATATATTCTACGATGCTTATGTAAAATGTCTTGCAGATGCTTTATTCCTCTAACATTTGCAAAATTTGTATTTCATCCTCATGAGCCTTCTGTTTTGTTTAAGGCCGGATCGGGTAAATGTTGGTGCAAACTAATTAGCATCAAAAAATACCAAGTTGATCAGATAGTAATTCAAAAGCAAATGTACATGGTCTTGTTATAGAGTTACCTAGATTTTACTTTAATGCTCACTAGATGAAAACCATGTTTTACATTTATGTGTTCAGACTGGCTTTCTTAACTTTGTTTAGAATTATACAATTCTTTATTTTTTAATAATTATTATATTTAATATATTTATTTCACATATTGCTAGTAAGTTTCACTTAATTTGGAAGTATTCTCTGGTTTCTGTTTTCTAGTTAAAGAATATTTATTATTGAAGTGCTTGAAATACAAGTAACTATTAGAAGTTATGTATTTTCATTACATCAATTTCATTAATATCAGCTTGATAAAAATAAAAGAATATTATGTAAATATCAATATTAGAACAGCATTACCTTGATATTTTGGCTCCAGTGTGTTTTGTCACTAAAAAAACCCCAACTATTTCTAATTTCACATGTAACCAAGAAGCAATATCATTAAAAAACCAAGCAAAAATACATTACTGTGTTGCATCTTTAAAACAAATTCTTCTCACTTATATCTGCACATATATCTTGATGGGAGGTAGAGACTTGGGCTTTTTGAGTGGCACTGCTGTTTTATGGAATGGTAAAGAATCATAAAGTCCTAGAATTCTGAATTTGAATACTGGTTTTGTCAATTAACAGCTACATAAATTTCAGGTATCACTTAATATCCTTAAATCTCAGTGACCTCATCTAAAGAAAAGTAGGTCATGTCTACCTTGATGAGTTGTTTATATGGTTAATTTTCAAAATTTAGATAAAATGCCTAATATATTATTTAGTAAATATTAATAGACAGTAGCAATAACATATTTTCCTTTTTACACTCTTCAGTTTTTGTAGAAAAATCAACAAATAATATCCAGAAAGTTTGGAAAGAAATGAAAAAATATTTTTCTTATTCTAGCAGCACTGTTAATATATGCTTCTATTTTTTCCCTCTGCATATTGTACTTGTAAATAAAATTTATAAGCTTTCAAATTTTAATTTATGTCAAAGATATTTCTCCATGCTTGGACATGGTTGTATTTTTCATAGTCCCAAAGAGTTTACTCAGATGCAGAGATGAAAATTCCAGTTATATAATTTGAAAAGAGAGTGATCTGTACACAGGTGTTTAACACCACTTATCTCGAACACACAATTGCACACACACATACACACACACACACACACAAATAAAAATAAAAATGACCAAAGGGATATAAAAAACAATATTGAGGATATCTATCAGAAGAAGCCTGAATATGGTACCACAAAATCTGAAAAATTCCTGTTAGATATAATGAAGATGTACACATTGAGAAGGAAGTTGTGATGTATTAAAGAACTAATACAGAAATACAATCAAGAAACTGCAACTCCCTAATTTGGAAGGTCAAGAAGAAGCTAGAACACTGGAAAGGCAGGACTGCCTCATTTGGAAGTGCTTTTAATGTAATGGAGCCATAGATTTCAAAACGCACCCTGTTGCTTGGATAGCTATACCCAAGTATAGACACATTGGACAGAAAACTCCAGTTGTTGCCAGAGAGGCAAATTGACCTGAATTGCCCCTAATACTCTGGATTTATCTTGAACTAATAGAGCACTTTGCTGACCTGTCTGTAGCTTTCCATTACATGGCAGGATCTTGACATGCTGTTGCATATCTCTGCAAAGTCACAGAAAGAAACATCCCATTATTGAGACTAGACATAGTCACATCTTGTATCTACCCGAACAAAAAACTGAATTACAAATACAGTCCTTAGAATAGTAGATTCAATAAACATAGAAAAATAATCAAGCAGAAAGTTCCATCGAATCACTTTCCATATCAATTTATATGCTGAATCACAAGAATGGTAATAATTGCATAATTTAGTGTTTCAGCTAAAAATATAAGCACACATTAATAATGAAAGGAAGTAAGAAGTGGATTCATACAATCCATGAATAATTTATGCATAAGTGTCTGATGAAGAGAAACTTCTCCAGTCATTGATAAATATAAGGAAACAACACATGCACCCTATAAACATATGAAATAAACAGATTAAATGAACTCTATTTTGAAGCATGACTGTATTACATAGATTCAAAGAACATAATCACATTATTTCAGTTCAATCAGAGAATTTGTGGTTATTAAATTCTAGAATTCTCCAATAATTTTAGTAATTCTTTTGACATAATTTCTTAATAATTTAGAAGATTTAAACTAGACATATGTGTGTAAATACATATGTACTCATCATATATTTATATTTAATCGGGGTTCCCAGAAGTTCTTATGAAACCAAAAGTTATCTCAGTTAACTTTTATATACATTATATGTTTCAATGTATTCTTAAACAAGGACTCATCTAATAAAAATATTTGTGCACCTAACATATAGTTCAGGGTGGCTTCTGAGTTTTCAAGGATATGAGACCAAGGATATGGTGGGGGAAATTTTCCCTTAAAGAAAATAATTTTAACATAACAGTGTGTAAAGGAGATATTATTGAGAAGATGGTGCATACCACACCTCCCCATAATCTCTTCACGTGAACCAATCAAAATTAGCATCTTTAGTAACTGTTATTCGTTTCTTAGGGCTGTCATAATAAAAGTACCACTAACTGGTGGCTTAAAAAACAAGATAAATTTATTATCTCACAGTTTTGGAGGTTTGAAGTCTAAAATCAATATTAGCATGACTTGTTCCTTCTAAGGGCTCTTGAGTGATCAATGACAATGTCCTGTTTAACTCTATACAATGGATACAGGCAAGTTCAAACGTTAAAAAAGTGGTTTCAATCTGGGCATTGTATAACAAAAGACCAAAGTGTAAAAACACAAGCTGTTTACATGTGCTTCAATTAGAATGAAGATTGTTGACTTGTCATTGTAAAATAAATTACCAGGATTTAGCACTAACATTTTTGTAGATTCTATCAGATTTGCTGATTTAAAATCCACTTGATAAAATGTATTTTTTATTATAATAAGGTGGGCTGAGTTTGACATGAGTATCTATAAAGTTTCTATAATTTCCTATATGTGGGCGAACACCACTTCTTACAGGAAGTAGCTTTTAACTGCCTTATACATCCTTTCTGTAAAAGTTCTAAAGACCACATTTTATAGAAATTTTAAAATTTATTCAATTATATTTGTTAATAATAATTGAAATTCAATCATTTAGATATCTTTTAACTAGAGAAATTTAGAGATGCTTCATATGTAACGTTATAAAAATTTATACTTTATAAAGAAAAGGCTTACCAGATATCTACTTGAATTTATTGATTATATATTATTGTTGAGTACACTTGATAACTTTGTTGACATAATTCCAAACCTTAATGGGCATTAAAAGTAATGGTTGAGCTACTAAAATCTCTATTAGAGTAATTTGGTCTAAAAAGCAGTGTATTGGAGTTCATGACTAAACAAACCACAAAGTTATTGAGAGCACTTGTCAATTACCAAAATGGAGTAATATCTGTAAACATCTGAAAAAACGAGTATGGCTTTCAACTACATGGCATATTGGGGACACAAATCAATAGAAAGTAAAGCAAACAAATCAAACAACACTTCTGCCATCAAGACCTTTAACCTTTTTCTGTTGACTTAAATTCATAATCACATTGGTTCTCAGAGGCAGCTAACTTATTGATTAAATATGAGGCACATCTCTTTCATCATTAAGGAAATAAAGGATCACATTTTAATGGAGTTATGAGTAGTCTTTTAAAGAGATAGTACCATAAATTCAGCATATTTTTGATACTAATTTATTTTATGTTGAATGTGTTTTAGTTTCTCTTATGGTTATTGGACAGTTTCTGTTTTCTTCCTCTTTTTTTGACAATTATGATAAATTAGGTATTGTTTGAAAAACATCCATTTCATTATATTAGAAAATTTTATTACCATACGGTTATGCATAGCTTTGGTTAATGTTTTCTCACTCTCCTCTGTATTTTCAACAGCATTCTCATTTTTATTTTTGTGTATTCCTATTTTCCATTTTTTATTGTTAATAACAATGAATACATTACTATTTTATTCCTTTTTTTTGAAAAGGCAGCTCCTAGGTTTATCAGTTCTTGTTTATTCTTTTCAAACCCATGAATTCCTGCTTTTGTTCATATTTACTTGTTTTTTCTGCTTTCCTTTGTTTTGTGTTGCTATAACTTTTCATATTTCATGAATTAAATGGTTATTCTTATTTTTTCTTCATTAATATTAAAAGTATTTAAAAACTATACTATGACTAGTTACCCTTCTGGCCCTAGCCAGTTTCAATGAGATATGTACAATGACACCCCTTGGGGCAGTGTTCTAGTTTAGGAAACATGGTTTCATTTGTATCATATAACAGTAAAAGGTGAATAATAGATATCATTGATTGTTTACAATGGTCTAAGTATTTAAGTCCTTATGTATATAGACAATTACGGTACCCCCATGAGGAAGTTACCGTTCCATATTTATTTTATTGATTTTTTATTTATAATATTATTTATAATTTTTAAATATTTTTTTATAAATAAAATAAATTTTATTTATAACTAACACATAGACATCCTCATATCTTGCCCAAGATCTTCATTTATGAAACAGCAAAACAAAAAGCCCAGTGTGATTGTTAGTCTCATGTGTCAACTTGGCTGGGCTATGGTCCCCAATTGTTTGGTCAAACACTAGATGATACTGCGAAGGTATTTCATAGATGTGATTAATATTTGGAATCAGTTGACTTAATTAAAGGAGATTACCATCAAACAAGTGGCTGGATTTCATCCAGTCAACCTTAAAAACAAAAACTGAGTTTTCACAAAGAAGAAGAAATTCTGCCTCAAGACTGCAACAGAAATTATGCCTGAGTGTCCGGCCTCCTGGTCTGCCCTATAAACTTACCAGCCCCCAATATTGCATGAGCCAACTGGTTAAAATCAATCTCTCTCTCTCCACAACCCCCATCCTCAGCCTTATCGCTCCCTCTCTCCCTCTCTCTCTCTTTCAGTGAATCACACTTCTCACCCATTCACCCAACACACAGACCCAAACTGATGTGAATATTTCATTAAAAAACTGCTATGATTCCTGTCACCTGATGAATTTTAAAAGAGGCTTTGCTTCTTTTTATGCTTATTATTTGTTGATTTATCAGTTTTTTAAAAAAAATCTTACTAGGGTTCCATGAATATACCTGAATCATATTAACTCAGAGATCAGAATCTTGTCATGGCACTCTCATATTTGGCTGTTCTCCCCAGACTTAATATTGGTTCACTCTCAGCTCGTGGTTTCTGATACATGCTCATTCTCTCCATAAACTATGAGAAGAGGCGATAGGTAGCCCACCCTTCTTCAGTCCATCGAATACAACCTGACTAGGCCTGATAGCCCTATAAACCCTAATGAAACACAAAAACACAAACAACTCCAAAAACATGACAGAGGTGGAATATAAGAAGCACATAATGAAAAACATGTGCACTTTTCAGTTTGTCTCTTGATTGACCCCCTAGGGGAACTCGACATATCTAACCACTCTTTCCTTATTGAAACTTTCCCGTTTTGATATCCAGGAGCTAGTCAGGTCATACTTGTTAGTTCTTTTAATACTTTCCTTAGTTTATCTCTGAAATATTCATGTGCTTTTTCTCTACCAGGACAATTTCCTGTATAAACATGGCTTCAAATACTACTGATACCCTAATATCTCCAGACAACTCTATTACCTGTGCAACTGTACAATTCAGTCATGCCAGTCAAGTGGTCCAGAGTCACTCCAAGTTATGTAAAATATTAATTTGTCACACCTCCCATTTCTAGTCTCTTTCAGTCTTGCTCTCTCCCTCACGATCCGTTATCTCAGGGACTCTCTATTACCTAGCCAATCTGAAAACCAGACATCTTGGAGGAAGAATAGCCTGCCTAAGATGAACCTTCAATGATACCAATTTCCATTTTCTTCTATCTCCACTATGTTGATTAATTCATTTTACTTATTTGGGCACATTATATGTTTACTAGATTGCAAGACTTGTGAAGACAGAAATAATGCATTTTACCATTATATTGCCATAGGAAGTCTGCCATAAAAATGTGGAAAATAAATGAGATAATCAATTATGAGTATGATACCTATATAAGCAAATATGTTCTCATAGTTTTATCATTCTTATTGAATGTTATCATACATTGTATCTGAGACATATTTGAGAAATGTGCTCATTTGATAGTCAAATGAGTCCAAAACATATATCTCTAATGCCACTAGATGAAGCATCTGACTGGGGAAAAACTTACAAGCAGAGAAGTAGTAGGGACAAGTCATTATCTCATTATTTCCAGCTAGGCATAAATTGAGCTAGCTCATAAAATGAGCCAGGCTTATTATTCTAGGCTAGGCATAAATGGTAAATAATTTGGTAGAGAGCCCCCTTCCCATCCCCAGTAATGCTCTGTACATCTTATCTATAAGGTTAGGGGACAGAAATATCTCTGTGATCACGTAATGTTGAAAACGCCTGGTTGTGGAGTGATTTGCTGGAGAAGGGGAGCCTCTGGAGCCCAATGGCTGGTGTCACCTTGTTTTTCTGTTTAGCTAACTTGGACCTTCTGAATTAACTCTCCACTCAGCTGCCAGAGAAAGACAACGAGCCAATGAGACTACTCAAATTTGTTGCCTATCAGCATTCAAGTGGAAAATTCATTTCCAAAGGCAGTATGGTATAGTGGGATAACACTGTGATTTTGTGATTTTTAAAATCAGACAAATGTTTGTTGAAACCTCAGGTGTGCCATTTACGAGTTGTCTTCTTTAAACTCTTTTAATAAAAAGGAATTTTAAAATTGAGTTTATAATATAGACCATTACTGTTATTGGGTGCATTAACTAAAAAAATACATATTAGCCCAAGGATTGTACTAATTATGTACTAACTTATGTATCCATTAAGCAAGTACTGAACAACATGCATAGAAAGCCTTCTATATCCAATACCAATTAACTTTTCAAGACCCTCTTCTCATTTTTAAAATTTAAATTAAGATATTAACTCTCCATGGTCTCCTAAAACTACAAAAAAAGACATAATTTTATTTATTTTATTTATTATTTCACTTCATGATAAATGAAAGTCACCAGAAACCAATTTTTTCATTGATGAGAATTAAATTATAAAAGAAATCAAGGTTTCTGTAACCATTCATTTCACTTGCTCATTATTTGGAAACTGGGTCTACATAGAATTCTTGACATTCTTATCTTTTTAACGTGGTAGGAAATTATTACTATTTAGCTTCTTTTCCTATAATGCAATACTTTTCAAATATAAGACCACTTTAGCTGTCAGAGGAAGTAAATGGGTGAGAAATTAGTTGGTAGCTCTAGGAGAGAAACTCCTCTAATTTAGGGACTAAAAATGTAGATAATTGCAATTTTGGAAGTTCTTAATTTAATTATGAAGAAAACTGACAAGTGAATGGTATTTCTGATCACTTTATTACTAAATAAAGTTCTGACACCCAAGATTAGTTTAACATTTAATTCATTCACTTGAAGGAAAAAACTTAGAGTGAAAAAGATACATTTAGATATGAGCACATTTAATGTAATGGTCTTGGGTTTTTAAGAGAATAAGAATATTAAAGAAATAATGTCAACCTCTTTAATGCAAGTCCAGAATATATGAATTTTCTGTTTTTTAAATATTTATAAAAATGATTGGGTAAACATTACTGAAGGCCAATATGCCATCACAGCCAAGATTATCTGATGATCAATACAGGATAAAAGCTGTCACTAGGATGAACTGTGATTGTGAAAGATCTTCAAGAACCCAAAGACATTCAGATGCAATTTAAAAAAATAGATTAGGGAAAAAAGCACACTATAATGGTAATTTGGAAAAAACATACAGAAGTGTCTTTTCCCCTCATATTTTTCCCTAATTCATTCTATGATATATAAGCATTAAGAAACAAAATAATGTTATATAATAAATAACTTTTATATTAAAAAATATTTTATCTTAAAAATGAGTATTTTAAAAATCACAACAAAATATAGGGCAGATGATACTGCAAATGTTCTTACAATATATCTTTTTATAAAGTTTTATGAGGAAAATCTTATTCACTTGTGCCCAGATATTTAATCTCTTTAGTTCACTAAAATTTAAATTTAAAATATCTATTGTACTGTATAAAAATGTCATTATTTTGACACAGAGTTATGTATTCCAAGTGTGGACAAGATATGCATTAAAAAAAACAGCCTTGGGCTTCCCTGGTGGCGCAGTGGTTGAGAGTCCGCCTGCCGATGCAGGGGACACGGGTTCGTGCCCCGGTCCGGGAAGATCCCACATGCGGCGGAGCGGCTGGGCCCGTGAGCCATGGCCGCTGAGCCTGCGCGTCCGGAGCCTGTGCTCCGCAACGGGAGAGGACACAGCAGTGAGAGGCCCGCGTACTGAAAAAAAAAAAAAACAGCCCTTATTAAAAACTAAATAAACTGATGAAGAAACTTGTTTCCATAGGAAAACTAACAAAGTGTTGCCCTTTGGATTTAGCTATAAATTTTAAAGTGTTAAAAAAAATTACATGTATATTAAAATTTTATATATACTTTTGTATTCAATCAACAAAATTACTTAAAGCCTAGAAGTCAATGGATATTTTTAAATTTTAAGATGAAATGAAAGAACAGAATTTAATTCTAAATTTAAAAAAAAATCGTAACGAAGTTTACTTTTTTGTAAAGAAGTTCACTTCTTCGTAAAGAAGTTTCTGGAACTTCCCTGGTGGTCCAGTGGTTAGGACTCCATGCTTCCACTGCAGGGGCCATGGGTTCTGTCCCTAGTCAGGGAACTAAGATACTGTAAGCCTCGAGGCACATTCAAAAAAATAATAATAATTAATAATAAAACTTCATTTAAAAAAAAGTTTGTAAATAAATCCCGTAAGTGATCATAGCATAGCAATTGACTTATATATTTGTATTTAACAGCTCTGAAAAATTCTTTGCTTAATAGTTCGGAATTTGTAAGGTCAACATACAAGCTTCCGCTTTGCTTTTTCTTGTATCAACTCTTTTGCAGAGTTGGTTACTACCACTCTGTGAATGATGTATATTTATTCACTACACAAAACTTAAAGAATGCTAGAAGAAACTATTACACCAGTTTTAGTTGCAAAATTCTGGTTTGTACATCAATATATTTTCATAGAATGTAAAAATTTGTATACTTAATATTGCTGCCACTATCACTGTCCACTGTGGGAGTTTTTACCATTCTGAAAAATGGTAAATACCAAATGCTTTCTGAATCCTTCTCTCTCCTTTAGGTATATAGCTTAATTCAGTAACTATTTGCCTTTTTTCCCTCAGGATTAGAAACAGAAACTATATGACAAAACTCAGATGCATACCTTTCCTCCAGTCTTCATAAAATGTCCATTCAACTTTAATATAATTTTTTCAATTGATAAAATTAAGTAATGTTTGTGTTCTCAATAATGGCTTACCTCATCGTCAGTATTCAAATATGAGTAGGCATAAGAATTCAGATATTCATTTGTTCTTTTTAAACTTAGTCTATCTTCATTTATTATTTATGATTTTAATTTTAGATATTGAACCTAGAATTTCTTAGTCAAATGATTGTTTTCCAGAAAACATTTATGTTCTGATTTACTGCTACCAACAAAATGATTTAATTTTCTCTAAATAAAACAATTTTTTGTATCATTATTTGTTCCTACTCTTCATCATCCTTTCTGTTTCGTATGCAAGGATTTTAAGGATTCTTTTCTATGCTTATGCTATGTGTTTTTTAAAGACAAAATAATTCAAATTTGTTTTCCATCTTATTGAAGTAATTTAATGCTTCTTCCACCTTTCTAAATTTATTAAGTTCTCTTAATTTGGGCTTTTCTTATATCTGCATCTAATATGCTATTTTGATTTGTCTTAATAAGACTGATATTACTTTCTCTGTCATAAAAATACATTGGCTTTTGCCACAAATACCTTTCCTAATCACCTCTAAATGTATTCATCGATCAGAAATCTAACATAAATAATATTTATCGTTTTCTTAAAAATGCTAAATAGGATATTTTAATTCCCTGAAAATAATTCTCTTATTTGCCCTTATTATCTACCTTAAAGAATATTGAGTGTTTACTCTGAAAATTTACATTTTAGAAGATTTTTGGATTGAACCCTAAGGGAATGCTTTTCTCTGCAATTACCCTTGTTTATCATCCCTGTGATTTTATTTAACACATTATCTGACAACAAGAAAAGATCCACGACCTTAATCCTACTGATCCTTCTATATCCATTAGGCAAATGCTTAATTTAACAAATGAGTCTTCTGCTTTGCCCTAAAACCAGAAAACGCGTTTTTCCTAAAACTAATCGATGAAGCAAACTCAGAGAATCAGATTTTATTTTATTGTTTGAGGGGAAGAAACATAACAAAGAAAAAAAGGAAAACCATCACTTCAGGTTAGTGTTTAAACATGAAAACCACATGTTTATGTAAAACTATGAATCTAGATTATTTAAATATTCTGAATGTTATTAGAGCATCAGCACATCAGCACCTGCAGCTGGAGAACCTACACTTACTGCATGAATTTTATTTTTGTTATTCGAATACTGACAAACCAGTGGACAATACAATAGTGTTACTACAATTGTAATGGCCTACAATGGCGTCTGAGATAGTGTACACTTTTCATAAGTATATGTTAAATTCGTATGACTTAACCTCACTTCGATATTACATGTATGATGTATACTTAATAAAAACTTTCTTGTTCCTATTCTTTTAGTTGTAAAAATCCAGAAAATTTTGCTTTCGTTATATCCTGAATGAGAATCACAATTCAGTTTGGTTCTGTATTCTGTAAATAAGCAGTGACTTCACTCATTTTCATATAACTTAATTTTCCAGAGATTTAAATTTAAACAACAGCACCAAAAAATCAATGAAACACTGTGAAAGACCTCACATTGAATATCATTAACACAGGAAGGTGATCAAGTCATGATTCCACTTCTGATGAAATTTATAGTTTTGTTAGAGATTGTAAAGATATATACAAATTACTATTAAATAAGCAAAAATCACAATTTCATTCAATAATTAAGAACAAATTTTCTAGAACTTCTAGAAATTCATAGACTAAAATAACACTATCTAATAATTTATTTATATCTTCTCAATTTATGTATGTCTTCTATATTATCTCAATAATCATTCTAATCCTCATTCTTTACCTCAAGCCCTTTCCTGTGTTCACTAGGCATTTTTGGTTGCTCAACTAATAAAGGATGAGGGGACATGTATTTCACTGATACACATTGGAAAATGGAAAAATGAATTTCTTTGACAAGACTAAACTTCACTAACTATTCAAAATAGCCACGAAACACACCTACCTGGAAGAGGAGGCACTGGGATATACTGGGTCGTATGGAGATTGGAACTGAAAATTTATTCGTGATTCAAAGTAGCTTTACGGAATAGGTTATTATTTTAACTGCATACTTCCCTACTAAACATAATAGTATTAAGAATAAGAATCATAATAAACTATAACAATCACAACAAATAATAATTCATGGATTTCTACTAGGGACCTTTCCTTTATGAAACTTTCTCTCTATATTTCCATGCCCCACTCCACATCAAAACATAAGAGCAACTACAAGAGCAACTCACTTTCCCTTTGAATTTCATGTTGACACTTGGGAAGAAACTCAGACAGATCTCTTTCTTCTCATTTAAGTTTCCACTGTCCTTCTTGGGCAAGTAGCTTACAGCACAGCACCAAATAAGTCATTTGCCACCCTATGGATTTCCTGACGGGTCACTCGTGATAATCCACTGTGAGTACATGAAAGAGCCACGTGGTAGAGAAAATCTTAGGGCTATCTACGAGCAGAATGGATTGACAAGAAGATTTAAATCAATGCTTGCCTCCCACCAGAGCCCAGGATTTTACACGTTTGCCTACCCTGTCTCTGTGAATGGTAATTTCATCCACATACAAGTTTGCACCTAACGATAGGGAAAACATGATTCCTAAAACTATTTCCTGAGCTCTTTCAAACAATACTCCTTTATATTTTCCAAAAGTCTGGGTTTAGGTGCTCTTATAAAACACTGTTTATAAGTGTTTTGAAAGTTTAATTTTTTCTACTCATCTCTTTACACTTATTTCTCTCAACAGACTGCTCTTTGAAGGGAGTAACGTTATAATATATTTATGCTTTGTGTATGTGTATCTACAGTAATTATCCTAGGCCTGGTATATAGGCAGTTGCTATTTAAATGTTTGGGAAATAAATTAAAATTTAATTTATTAAGGGAAAAATGTTTTAAAAGAACTTGTTCAAAAAATGAGTATTTAATAGACTTGCTTTATAATGTTAGAGCTTTCTTCATATGTAAGCAGAACTTCCCTGACCCTTGAAACATAGTATATATTCCAGGTGCCTTGTTAAGCTAATATGCTAAGAATGATGGCATCTAAAGGGAAAGAAACATTTTGTGACCTATCCAGTGTTGGGGAGAAAGATAAGTTTTCTCTACCCTTCCAGGTTCTTCTGGCCGGTCTAAGAATTAAATTGACAGGACACAGATTAACAGCAGAAAATCAAATTTAATTTCATACATTCAGGAACCCCCGACATACATGAAAGGCTCAAAGACAGAAGGGTAAAAATGAGGTCATATACCATCCTGAGCTAAAAAATAGAATAAGGGTCTAGGATTTCCAAGGACAGTAGCCTTATTTCCAGAAAAGTAAGAAGAAAAGCAGATGCTTTGTTATTAGATGTTTGCTCTGTCATACATGTGCCACTCAGATAAAAATTATCTCTGGTAATAAGTCTCATTCTGGGAAAGCCCCCAATTTAAATTTTTCTAGATAGTTGAAGGAGAGGCAAGAGTTTCTTTTGAGCCTGCAGGACATCAAATGCTTTTAGTTCAAAATAATCCTCATGAAAAAGTGGCACATTTGTGGGAGATCCATTCTGAACCCTTTCACCAGTACCTTGGAAATTCTATGGTAAACATGACATTTATTTTCTTGCACAGTTTCCTGGATCGAGGGGATTGTGCATTGACGTGGCATCATTTAGCAGAGCAGATATTTCTCCTAGGTCACATGACAAGCATACTGACTTTCCATAAGGAATAAAATAATATTGTATTCATATTTATTATTCCTAATATTTGTGCAAACATTTGTAAAGTTTATTGTCTCCTAATATGGATGAGAAAATAGTAAAGGTTTATATACATGGTTTTGATCCATTCATTTTACTGGAATTGTACTCCAATAAACTTAAAAATAAATCTCCTAATAAGAATTTTAATGTTGATGCATAGGGCCTTAGTGGTTTTATAACTAAAGATTATAACCTAAAATTGATATTTAATGGCTTTTCCTTTGAAAAAAGTGATTTTCTATGACAAATAATGTTTTTATTAATTTTCTCATCAAAATATTTAAGTTTAAGGGATTCCGTGTGTCCGTTTAACTTTCCAAACAGATCATAAGTGCTCTGAAGTTAGAGTCTATATATTTAATATACTTCCCTTTCATGCTACCTCATCTCCTTATTCTTACTCAGCACAGAATGAGCACATAACAAAGGACTGTCATTGACATAACTTCTCATCTGGACACCACTAAGATGGGGAGACATATATCCTTATAGGATTTTCTGATAAAACTTCTCATTGAACCTCAAACCGCTGGTGACAAACTTTCTTTTTTACATCCCTTGAAAAAATTAACTACAATAATAATTTTAAAATATTTTTAGGTAGTATATAGTTTTATAAACTAAATATTGTTACTATTGTATGTTATTTAAGGATTAATAGTTAAAGGAAATTTTTCGTTAAAATATTTGAGGGACTTCCCTGGTGGCACAGTGGTTACGAATCTGCCTGCCAGTGCAGGGGACATGGGTTTGATCCCTGGTCCGGGAAGATCCCACATGCTGCGGAGCAGCTGGGCCCATGCACCACAACTACTGAGCCTGCACTCTAGAGCCCACAAGCCACAATTACTGAGCCCACGTGCTGCAGCTACTGAAGCCCGTGCACCTAGAGCTCAACAACAAGAGAAGCCACCTCAATGAGAAGCCTGTGCACCACAACAAAGAGTAGTCCCACCAGCCGCAACTAGAGAAAGCCCGCACACAGCAATGAAGACCCAACGCAGTCAAAAAATAAAATAAAATAAAATAAAATAAAATAAAACATATTTGAGAAGTGACATCAAACGAATAGTTTTGAACAGATCCAGACAAGATTGACCAAGAGGAAATTAACTTATTTTCCTGTTGTATTTCTGCCAAGTAAGGGAGTGCAAGTAGGACTTGGTTTAGGTAAGTGCTGATGAGTATATTTCTGGGAAGTTACTGATTATGTAATTTTATTATTACTTATGTATTTACAAGAGTACAGGCTTTGACATTTTTAACAGATATCTCTTTTCCAATTTTTAGTCTTCAACTACTGTCTGGCTATAGCCTCTTTATCACTGATTCTCTCTCCTTGCCTCTGCTTTATTACTCACTTTCTCATTGTGTTGATATTATTCTGTTGCTTTATTTAAAACAAAGAAGAATAGTACACTTACCCTACATCATGTCCTATCTAAAACTGCATGTGGTAGACCCTTGAAGGATGGATTCGAAGGATCTTTTCTTGCGAATGAGATCCAAAGTGTAAGATCCTAATAGAGCCCCAGTGACTAGCATGATAATTGAATAAATTACCAAAAAGCTCTTCCTATATATAATTTGTGAAAAGATCGTAAGGTGACAAGTAAGTAGAGCAGCATCAGAAGTATTATCATAAAAGAAGGAGGAACTTTGTTGTCACAGGATTATTTTTTCATATAAAAAAAAAGTGTTCAGAAAGTTAAACACCTAACTGAAATATCAGAAAGCACTGGGTCATTTGCCAATGACCCAATAAAAATACTTTAAAACCTAGGCACCCAAGAATATTGATTGCATTCCATTGCTCTTCGAAGATGGCACATATTTGATACAGACTATAGAAAGGATGAGAATCTAGTGGGGTTGAAAATGACTCCTAATTGAAAGGGACCAAGTTTGGGTCCATCCAGTCCTATGCTTAGTTCTCTTATTGAAATGTAGCTAGCGATTGCTGAGCCTCTGTGGAAAGTATTTCGCTGATGACAAATTCTATTCTACTATCTGATTGTTCTGTGACTTAGAATTGCATTCTTTTCCTTTATAAATTAGAATTATTGTTATAGTTTTGCTTTCAAGATCAACAAATATAAGTAACTTACCCATTCTTTATAACATCTCTTTCAAAATTTAAAGACTTCTGACTGCAAATTTGGTGTTTTATGGAACAAGATAAAGAGTTAAGATTTAAAATTTTCACTATATAGTGTAGCCAAATTCTGAGAAGAAATATCTTGGTAAAATACACATATGATTTTACTATAATTAGTTTAAAATTTTTTCTGTATCTCCTCCTAGATTGAAAGGTAGAAATTATGTCATCATCTTACACTGTAAATGGATACTACTCTCCTGACACTACAGTTACTGGAATATTGAATGGGTACACCATTGAACTATTACACCATTGAACTATTACATGCTTTCTCTTTCAGAGATGAAAAAGTGAAAAATATGTGCTAAGAACCAGTGAATATAGTAGTAGTTGTTTGATAAATGTGCAAAGGAAATTTTTGTGATATTGAAACCGAAGGTAATCATCAGCTAGACCCATTACCTCAAGCTAACTTTGCTGCTACAAAAGACTTGCATGTCTTCTAAACATCATGTAGCCTAAAGAATGAGATGTTCGCTTGAGTTGCTTTTTGGGAACTTGAAGTCAGCTGTATCTAGCGTGAGCTCGAGCTAGCTAAAACTGGTTAAGACCATTGACCCTCCGTCTGGGCAAGTGCAAGCGTCCACTTGGTGACTTTTTGACCTCAGAGGGCCCCAGACTCCACCCTCAGATCATGCTAACATATTTTCTGAGCATGCGTCCCATGATGAAGACTTATGGGTAGTTTATTTGCCTCTGTGCAGAACATTACCTCACCGTTTTCTTGTGTCCAGTCACCTTTCCCCACCCTCCCCACAGGTCAGCTTTATCCCATAAATACCCCGAGCCCCGAGCCTGTGGGAGGCAGGTTTGAGACTTGTTCCCCTGTCTCCTAGTTTGGCTGCCTCCTGAATAAACCCTTTCTCTGCTGCAAACCTTGGTGTCTCAGCGTTTGGCAAACGAACCTCATTCCATAACAATATAATTATTAGGCTACCTTCTTGTAAGAATTAATATAGTCTATATTTGCATAACATTTAGTTTATTTAGATACTTCTGAGATTATTATTTGACTATAAAACATAAAATTCAAAAGTTCTTACACATACGATAAATTTTTTAAAAGTGTCCTCCTTATAAGACAAAATTAAAGAAAAATTGTAGAACAAGAGGTTTATACCCAGTTACAGTGATTTATTAAGACCTGACATTTAGAAGAATACTAAAAAGGAAGGCTCAAAATTCAGAGGTTTCCAAATATTTAAAATTATAATCATTTCAAAGAAATTCATTCAGTTTAAGAAAATCACTTTATTATAATTTTAGCATTATAAATGAATAAACTGCTTTACTTTCTCACAGACTCTCTGAGTTATCATAATATCACTCACTGTTTTAAAGCCAGTTGGTAAAGTTGTATCATTGTTCAATTAAGGTCTGACCCTAAGGAAAGCAATCTGAAAGTTCATGAATTGCACTCACCCAAAAATATTTTACCCATCTTTCAGTCTGACAAATTAATATTGCGGTAATAATATTTAAAAGTTCTTCAAGAAAAGGCTTCAGGGTTATGACCTCAATTCACTTCTACTGGGTGATTTAAAAATTAAAACACTAGGGCTTCCCTAGTGGCGCAGTGGTTGCGCGTCCGCCTGCCGATGCAGGGGAACCGGGTTCGCGCCCCGGTCTGGGAGGATCCCACATGCCGCGGAGCGGCTGGGCCCGTGAGCCATGGCCGCTGAGCCTGCGCGTCCGGAACCTGTGCTCCGCGACGGGAGAGGCCACAACAGAGGGAGGCCCGCGTACCACAAAAAAAAAAAAAAAAAAAAATTAAAACACTAAACAAAATCTTTCCAATAACATGTGTATTTAAGCGAATTATTTTATAATAGACTATTGTGAGCTTCTGAATATCTGAAAGGAGTCTGCAATCTAGGAGGATCGTGTATATTATATTTCTATTAATATTTATAAATATACTTATTAATTAAATAGGTTTTCTTTCAGTCCATAAGAAAAATGTTTATTCACAAAATACATGTTTGTCCTACTATAAACTGAAAGTAAATTCGGGGAAAATGCTCTGAAGATGTGTCCAAAGTTCAACATGATGCCTTCTTTAAGGTTTCACCATCTGTACTCCTTTGTAATATTTAAGGGAATATCACTATGCTTCATGCAAAGCAGAACAAATTCTGTTTAGTTGCATTTGATAGCAGCCAAGGGGCCTATCTCATTCTTTAGGTGAGAAAATGGTGACAGTGAGACAGTAGAGTTAGCCTCAATACCTGTTTAAAATAAGAAAGAACTAACTAATTCAGGGTACCATTATATATCATAATTTCTTGACATTTTAATCCATGATTGTAAGATTATTCATTTATTATCATTAACATTAAACACATACACCTTGAATTTGGTTGCTAAAATAAGTATTCTTCTTATTTGTGTTGTGAACCCAGTGCCATCTACAGAGTAGTTCCTGGCTAATAAACTAAGGGAAACTACTTTGTTAGCTCACGGCTCAAACCATGACCTTGACCTGTTATCTTATCTGGGCTCTTATATATTGAAATAATAAAGCTAAAAATGCCAAATACATTATTTGGAACAGATGCAGGCACATTAGTTATGCACATGTATATATTTCTGTCCATTTTATATCTGTACATGGATTTTAAAAGTAAAATATATCAGTACTATTTACATATTTTCTACTTAGCAAATTACTGGAGAAAAATACTGAGTTTTCTCCCCTTGTCCACTTAAGAACAAACCAAAAAAAAAAAAAAGAGAGAAACTATTTAATTTTCTTGTCAATGTGATAAATGTTTAATGTGTCTACCAAGGGTGGATTTTCTTTCTTTTTTTTTTTTTTTCTGAATTGAAGCGGGGCGAAGGGTAGAAAGAACATGGACAACATTATGTATGAGAGTATTCTAAAATTTACTTCTTTGAAACAAGGAGATGATAACCATTTAGTCTTCCCCAATTCCACAACTTCATGAATCTATGAAGATATTTTTAAGAAAAATGAAGTTATTTTATTTCTATATATATCTTGTCCAAATTTTATGATTTTCCAATAATTTTTTAAAATTTCAAAGAATTTAATTTGTAAAAAAAAAGCTCTTTGGTGTTTCTAATACATCAGAACTATCAGTCATTAATAAATTGGCAAAAATAAGTTTGTTTATTTCTTTACTTATTTCTTTAATTCTGCAATAGAGAGCCATAGTGACTTTTCTTCCACCTATGAAGAGCATGGTAGCTATTAGGCATAAACTGTTATTAGCTATTAGCATAAGCTGTTACTCATGGGGTGAGAAGTAATTGCTTTGCCTATGATTAAACATAAGGATTCAGAAAACGTATTTGTTGTATATTTTACAGTCCCAGAATACCACTTATTTTACACCAATTATTCTATTTTTTTCACAGGAAAAGTGAGGGAATAGTGAATAAGAAAATTCTACAATTAAAGTTTTTAGTTTTAGAAGAAACATTTGAAAAGGTTTAATCTTAAGTACATTTAAAGAAAAATAAATAACTGATTCTGAGTAACAAAGCATGAATATTTTAAAATTTGAAATACTATCGACAGTAAAAAGAGACTAATTGACCAATGAATTAACCTGTTGAATATATATATATTTCAATTATTAATTAACTTACTAGTAATGATAAATTTAATCATAAGGGCAAACTGTACACATATAATTTGATAACCTCAGATATATATATTAAAATTCATCTTCCAATTTTTTTATTCCTTGAAGACAAATAAGACTTTTTTCATTATAGCTCCACAAACCTGGTATGGAGAATATCATTGTTAAATATCTGTTGAAAGTAAGAATTAACTTTTTAAGTTTTGTGCCTAAAGACAAGGCATTGAATAATTAGTTCATCATCTGGATCAAAGAAATCACCAGAAGTCAGCAAAAATTCAGCTTTGTTCTAAATATATTTATCAGAATCTACTAGAAAAAAGTATGTCTAATTCATAGATCACTATGAAGAGGAAAAAAAACCCACTTTGAGAATAGAAAACAATGATTAAGGGAATAAACTGGGAATATATGTTATAGGGAAAAGAAATTTAAAAATGGAGTCTAGAAAGAGGTCAATTAATAGATATATGAGACCTATTAATTTAACCGTGCTGCTGTCAATTATGAAGTGTTTATCACAGTAAACATTAAGGACTGTTAATGAACTTTAAAAATACATCTTCTTCAACAAAGGCCACTGGGAAAATCTTTCTAGGGCCAAAACATTTCAGGGAAAGAATAAAATGAAGAACAACTTCTAAACTTCTAACACTCTGTCTCCTGAGGGACAAAAGACCAAAACTGAAAAAACTCAAGTGTGAACTGAAAAATAGCGGCACTGTAAAAACAGTGGTTGAATAAAATTCATTGGAACGCGGCATCAATAACAATACTAAACTTTATGTGACAAGATTTTTATGTAATTTTAAGAACTGCTATGACAATAATTAGATTCTCAGGAAATGTTATCAGCCTCACTTTTGAGACGTATAATATTTAATATTAAACGTTAAGACTGGTTTATAATCAACCAGATGACTGTAACATAATCCTTACCTTTGCATAGAATGTCTTCACTAAAATCATTGGTTATGTCCATATTATTTTTTTTGTTTGTGTTCTTACCCAAACTAGTTTTGTGTATAATTTTATTACTGAAGAAAATAAGATAGGATAACATGTATTTTAAATATTTCCCAGTTATTATTTTAAACTCAAAGTTTAAATTCATGTTTAATTTATGCTCTAGTGACTCAGTTAACATGAGTTGACTGATTGCATATACCTATCATGAGATAACAGTTGTGAAAAATCAATATATTTGCAAAATATAATCCCTTTTTCTAATGGTGACAGACTAGGTGAGTCCCCCATTGAATACCCATTTCACTATGAAACTCATTATCTTTATCTTTCTTCACAAAGGAGTGTAGAAATGCAGCAGATTGTGAAGTGAATAAACCTTGATTAGATTTGGTGTTTATAATTTCATTAATTCATGAAATATTTAAATAAATATATATTTTCTTGGGTTATTAATAAGGCTTTAGCAATCATAAAATATAAATATATGTTTATATATATATACACATACAAGTAAGTGTATATATATAATTATCTGTGTTAAAAATGTGACAGAATATGAAATAAAATTTAACATGGTTTATATAAACTGTTTACTTCTTTAAATTACTTGGGGTTCTAATAAACTGTTAGATTTACACTCTTGCTACACTGATTGCCCAAATATTTCATTCTCTAAATTTTAATGTTTAATTTTTAAAGAATGAGTGAAATTACAGACCTATTTTGAGTTTCTAGTTTTTAAATTTGAGCAACTTAAAAAAATTAAAAGACATTTATACATAGAATATTTTTGATTACTTTGAATTATTCCTCAAATTCTTTGGAGAGCACAGTTCCCACAAATCATTATTTTTAAAAAGTCTACTTTCACAAAAGTGTTACCACAATGTCATTTTTCTGGTCAGTCATCAAAAATTATACAGTGTAAAAGTGATGGGACCACATGATAACTACCTCTAACCACAATGTCATTTTTCTGGTCAGTCATCAAAAATTATACAGTGTAAAAGTGAAAATGGCTAATGGCTAAATGGCTAAAATGGCTAATATTAGGCACTCATTTTCTCAAAATAAATACTTACACTTGTTAATTAGAATTGTTTTCACAGGTCTTTTAGCAATCACCTTCTCCAAAAAATAAGGCTGTTAAGGGAATAAAATATTTTAAAATTAAGTTACTGAATCTGATGTCATGAGAGTGTTGTGATATCTTTTAATTAATTAAAAAATCATTCTGAAGAGTACATTTCAAAAAGGGAAACTGCTTAGATTGATGTCATATGGAAAATTTTATGTAGGTTAAAATTTTACATAAGGAATTTGAAATGATTAAGTAATGCAACCTGACTACAGGTCATAAACATTAATAGAAATTACATTTAAAAATACCTAGTGTTAGGTAAATTAAATGGAAGATATATGTTTTATTAGACACATTTATTAAATATGGTTTTTCACATATGTAGTGCAGTCTATTCATTTCAGTGATTCCTTTAATCGATGCTGTCATCATAGTAATTTTGGAGAAAAGATGCATTTAGATCTTTGTAATAAGATGTTACATGTGTGTCATCAGCTTTTCGCTAGAATTTTGCGAATGTTTCTAAGTTTGAGAACAATTAAATAGGGCCAAGTACTTGATATCCTATTATGATATCCTTGATATCCTATTGTGAGAGTTAGGATATCTATGCAGGATGTGCTACAATATTATAAAAAAAAATTCTGTCAAAAATGTGGTTAGCTTTTCAAATGAGCCAACTTGAAAAAAATTAGGAGAGAGAGAGAGTTCCTTTGAAGACAGTTCTGAGGTAGCTTCCACCATGTTAGGGAGAAGGCCAGAGAGGTGCTTCCTCCATACCTGAGGTCAGATGAGAGAGGACTCCATCAACACCACCTGAACATGAGGCAGCATCAGTAGTAATGTGGGACTCAGCCTGAGATGGCCAGGGCTGCAGGAGACCGAGGGCTATATTGAAAGAAGTTTCAAATCCCAAAAAATTTGGGGCTGCAGAATGGGAGAAAAAGGAGTTGGTTTTCTTTAGACCAGATGTAGGCAATTCAGGAGAGAACTTTCCTGGAGTTGCCTTAGACATGTCACCCAAGACTTCACCTGGAGGGTGAAGTGACTGCAGGAAGACTGGCAGAGACCATGTCCTGTGGACAGGGGCCAGCTGGAGAAGGGAACGAGACCACAGCCTGGGAAATGTATCTGCACAACCTTTGTGTTCTTGTAGAAATACCTCTTAATCATTATGTGATACTGAAAAATGAAACAACAAAAATAAGAACACACCACAGCACAATAGGTGATATACACTATTTTACTTCTATATTTTCAAAACTTTTCTGAGTATAAAATTCAAAACTAAAACACATCTGAAAGTTAACTCGAGTGTGAGAATTTTATACACTCATCCTATGAATGGGTCGTTTAGAAAAATAAGATTTTCAACCAAAAACGTAGTCATATTTCTTCTTGTTCTCCCTCATTTTGTGTTTACTAGGGAATCATAGCCACAGATACATGATAGAACACACTTGTTTGAACGTTTGCCTCATGTATTTACCTAAACAAGCACTTCGTTTCTATTTTTAAAAATAAATTCCAAATAACTAATGAATCATGGAAGCATACATATTATTCTGTATTTGACTCACCCTTGTATGAAATAAGCAATTTGAAAGTCTCGAGACATTTGACATTCAACAATTTCTGAAAAGCTGTTTAACTGCTAAAGATTTTATTCTCACTAATTATTTTTTCAGTTCAGTATAACTTTAATAAAAACCATCAATCTTTGAACAAACATTAACTGTTCCAACACTAGAGGAAAACATAATGATGACAATATATTCTACATGCAGGGACCCTGGGTAGTAGAAGATATGATCAAACCTATTTAGGCATCTACTGTAAGTTATTCAAGCCCTCAAGTAGTACTATTTTGTTATAAACGACCAAAAATTATTTCTGTCCCATTGGAACTCCTGAATACAGCACAGTTTTCCTCATTTTATATTTTAAAGGCATTGTGTCTTCACAATAAGAGTTACACAACCACACATGAAGTCGTTTAACAGCCCTTTTGTTTGAAACGTTGGGCCTTTAAGAGAATATGGTTAAAATTAGAAGAAAGAAAACAACTTTCAAGTCAATGATGAAAGATGAAAGACCAACAGTGAATCTACCAAATTTCAATTCAAATCTTTAAATAAGACAGTCCAAGAAATGTCCCCATCACCTAAAAGACAGACAAAGTGCCCAGTTTTGCCACGCCAGGTAAAGGAGATTCAGGTGGCTTTCCTGGCGTTCCTTCTTTTGGATCTGTCTTCGTTCTCCTGCCCTTTTCTCCAACATCTCAGGGCATCAGCAACTCTCAGAAGAGAAGTTCCTGAGCTCAAAATGTAGTGTAGGACAGACAGTTTGGGTACCCTGGAACCCCTTCCTTGGGATTCAGGAAAGGGACATATGCCCCCTACCCACCCACCCGCAACACACGGGCAGGTGAGGAGAGAGCTTATCTACACACTGCACACTTGCCAAGAGGCCACCTCCCCCTTCCATGCCTCTTCTTATTCCAGTTGGGAGAGGCAAGCCCTGCAGAGAGGGAGGTGGCACCTGATTCTCACTAAATTTAATCCAGCAGGGCAATGTCCTTTTGACTATCATATTCTTTACATTTTCCTTCATCAAGGTGAATAATTTTTTGCTAATATTATGCTTAATGTAAAATCTCCTTTTAATTTTTAATTTAAAAGGGACTAAAACAGGGTTTTTTTTAATGCATCGGGATCGCAAATTACAGTACTAAGTTACTTTGCTTTCCAAAGTTCTTTTCTAAATTTCATCTTTGAAGTTTTTATAGAAAACTACAATTAAGTTTTTATAAAAGATTTTCTTTCAATAATATATTAAACCCAAACAATTTGATTATTGTACATTTCAAAAGCATTTCTATCACAACTTTTGCAAAGTGGGTTATTTAACCTATAATTTTTAAACTTACATTTATTATATCACAACAATATACATTCAGGGATATCTTCTTCAATTTGAAATATCTTTAGTATACGTGAGAGACTCTGGGGAAAATTATCACCATTGAGATAATAAAAAACATTTTACAACTCATGGTTGCAATATACTCTAAAAGAGTATGATTATTTTGCCTTCAAAATCTTCATTAAGTTTTTCTTTATGTATAAGGCTTCATGTAATTTTTCCAGAACTTAGTCCATTTTCTTGGACAAAACAAAAATGTGCTTTGAAAAACGTTAAAGAATAAGATTAGTTAACTTAATTATGACAGAAATGGAAATAGTTCGATAAACTCAATTATTTAAAAGTTACCCTTTATATTATATGAGAAATATAGGCAATTTTTATATGGTCATTGGATTTATATCTATTTCCACATTGTTTAATAAAAATACAGAGTCAAAATATTTCACTTAGCAAATTTGAACAAATCTTTACCAGTGTGAAATACTACTCTATTAAGGATTATAATCATCATGCATTGCTACTACGTGTAAGGCATTCTCTTAGGCATAGCTATATAGTCACAGTGTTGATTCTTATGATTAAAACTGTGCGAATATTTGTTCTAACCCATGAGATATATAACACTAAGTGTCAACGCTAATGTTAAACTATACACTTTGGGTGATAATGGTTTATCAATGTAGAGTCATTAACTGCCACAAAGGTACCACTCTGGTGGGGAATGTTAATTGTGGGGGAAGGCTCTACATATATGAGGGCAGGAGCTACATGCAGAAGTCTCTGTTTTCACTCAGTTTTTCTGTGAACCTAAGACTGCTCTGAAAATAAATTCTATTAAAATATCTAGTGTAAATATAGTTAATATAGTATAAGTGTGAAATAAAGTTAATCAGATGAAAAGAAAGTCTTATGTAAAAAATATAATACCTCAATATAAATCTATACAAATAGACTCCTTAGATTCTGGTAGGTACACTTTTTAATATAAGCCATACATTAACTTTCAATATTTGTATACTACCTGACAACATAAGCAAAATGAGATAGGCATTTCCCCTCAAAAATGAAATTCTCCTAATGCTTTCAACATTGTGTTTTCCAAAGAATGTTGTCACATGTGCTCAAGCAGTCATTATATATTCAGTTGCAGTTGAGGTTATTCAGTCAGAATAACAACATTTTGTCAGCAACCTTCCTGATCTGTATAAAAGCCAATAAATACTGTATGTAGTCGTATTATCTGAGAAGAACAATCTTGCCCCGGACACAGAAGGATTGTTCCTATCTTCCTTCAAGTGCTTTCATGAAATATTTACGGTGCAAATATACGAGAAGGAATTGCAGATTAATATCTACTGTGTTGAAGCATGCATTAGTCTTTCCATGTGGATTTTGAAAGCATGATTTTGGATTGTAATAATAAATCAAGACGGCCAACTGTTAATTATTTGTAATGAATGGGAAAAATGAACACTGACATGAATTTTTCTAATTAAATAATTAATGCTATATATGTGAAATGCACTTTTACGTTATTTAAAATTGAACCCCCAATCTCCATATCTCAATGGACTCAGTAACACAGTCATTCCAGACTCTGCTTAAGAAATGCAATCGAGATGCAGATGCAGATTGAAAAACAGATAAATTATAATCTTAATTAATGTGAAATTAATCTTGAAAAAAAAGTATGTAAAAGATAAACTGAGCCAGATAACTCTAAAGCCTTTTATGGGGAACTAAGGGGAAAAAAAACTATTTATGCATTACACATTTTAATAAACTATTTCTAAATGGAAAGAAACAGAAATAAAATCCACACACCTGGGGGCTGCATATTTATAGCGATTCCAATACCCTTTTTAATCTCCCACAGAAACTCTTGAGATGTGTTCTAATCAATCCAAAAATATGTTGTAGTTTATGTTGTTTACAAACACATAATATTGTCTCCACTACATCAGTGATTATATTTCAATATTTTATTATTTTCCAGGGATTTTGGTCTACTTTGAAGAAAAGCAACAAGTGTCATTCTATCTGTTCTCACTGGACCATCTTTTCCATAAAGTTTGTCTGATAACATTTTTTTGAGTGTGAAAAAAAATTACAAAGTATAAAATAACCTAATTCCAAGATATGACAATACAGCAAGGAAGGCAACATACACTCTGGAGCCACAAAACTTTACTTGCTTTGTTATCTAAAGAACATCTGGATTCTAAACTCTACTGGTTGTTTTACACCCCAGCTGTCATTCCATTTGATGTCTACTTATTATGACCTCTTTCAGAAAAAATTACATTAAAAAAAAGCCATATGGGAAAATGAGTACTGGCTTGAGAGTTGAGCAGCATATTGATCTAAAATCAACAACTAACTAGTAGGGTGACGAGGCAAGATAAGTTATTGAGACTATGTTTTATCATCTGTAAAAAGAGCAAAGTGGAGCTAGGTAATAACTCAGATATTCTAGCTATTGGTGTCTGTGAAATATATATTTTCCATTCTTTTTCTATCTAGGACATGTTAAAAATCTTCACCACTTATTTCTTCACACTCACAGACACACTCACAGAGGGAAAAAACTGGATATATTTTCTTTTAAATTATATATATATTATATATATATTTGAATTACTAGTAATTCAAAGAATACAGGCAAGAGCAAAACATAAACCAAACATTTATCATTTGAAGAGGTCCAAAAACATCAATTCAACTGCATGTATCTTCTCTCTTGCTTGGGACATATTTTAGTTTGGATTTACATATAATATTTAAGCAGTGAATGTGGAATATAGCTTAAAGAGAAAGAAAATTTCTGTCGTGGCACAATTCAATCATATCCCCCGTTAGAAAACCTACCTGATATTCTCCAGCAAGTAATGTTGTCCAAATCCATAAATTTCAGGTTTATTTATAAGTTTCCTAGACAGATTAGGCATATTCTGCCAAATGTATCCAGTAGATAAGGACTCCCTGTTATCTTTCTACGAGTAAATACTCTGAGTATGTTCACCAGGATAGCTGTTTTCCCTGATAAAGATAAGAAATAGGTTAGAGCCTTGCTGAACATTTTTTCAGGTTATGAATTTATCAGGAAACAATATTGGTTATGGGGAAAGTGTAAGAATGGATTCTCAAAGTGGACTGAGAATCGGAGACAGTTTGTGTCCTGTGTCATGTTTACTGAGGACACCCACTGCTGGTAAGGCTCTCCATCATCAAGTAAACAATATGACTTAATTAATGGGTATCAATGAGCAATCCAAGTGCTTGTCAACCATCTTGGCAACGATGTGGCCATAATGGCAATGATGAAGGTTATCATGAACTCAAAACCACGGATGTCTTTTAATCAAAAGACACAAATAAATTGATACATAAAATTACCCAATCTGCCAGCAGTGGAAACCAACACTGAGCTTCCAATATGGTGCTCTACCCAAGAAAAACCAGTCACCAGGAGAAAGGTGGATTTTTCCAAACTGTGTTCATCATGGCAAGGGATAGCAATTTGCCGTCACTGGAATAACACCATTTTGGGGTACTAGTATCATTTCCTTAGACAACATACTTTGATCAGCTCCCAAAAAAAGTTTTTACCAAGTTTTATATTAACACTAAAGCTATCCCATATATTTTGCTTCTTATTCACAGGCTTCAATTACATTGACATGTGTGCCTGGTACATAATAGTAATGATACATCTACTGTCCATCTTCTAAGCAGCTAGCCCAGTAGAATGATAAAGTGGCTTATTGAAGACATTTTCCATGTTGGCTGGGACCACCTCCTTGAGATATTGGAAGATGGGCCTTTATGATGCAGTATATTCTGAAGCAGTGACATTTATAAGTTATTATTTCTTCCATAGTCAAGATCTAAGGATCCAAGGACAAGTATGTAAAAGTGATTTTCTTACAAAATAGCTTGTTCTTCATCCCTGTGACTTTGAGATCTTCTCTCTAAAAGGTGTTACTTTTCTCTGGGGGAAATATTTCTAAAAGGTGATACAATGGACTGTCAGCATAGATCTGTCCATTTTGGACATAGGAGTGAACCAGTAGGCAAAACAAAGAGTTAAAATGTTGCCTACTGTGTTCGAGTCTCAGGTGACAAAGCAGAACAAAACGAAGTGCTTAACAGCATGAATTCTGGAGTCAAATTGCATTGGCTCAAATTTCAGATAAATAACCATGGGCAAAGTTACTCAGCACCTGGGTCTCAATTTTCTCACCTGTAAAATTGGTGAGATATTGATAGTTAAATTTGCCAAGCTTTTTGAAAAGTACCTGGTACATAATATATGATACATGATACTTACTATTAGTTTTACTATTAATATTAAGATGAAATAATGTTGCCCAGATTGGGAAAGTAAGGAGTATGTATGGAGCCCCGGCAGTACTCTGGAACACAGTGAAAATGGTCAAATTGTAATCCTATACAGAGAAGACCAACAAAGTTCAGACCACTCAAGATAAAGTTTTGGATTATCCCACAAGAGAGACAAATAACACCTAATATTTGAGGTTTTGAGGGAATTTAAATGGGTGTAGAAAAAGTGGAAGAAGAAAATTGTAAACGCTCATGAATTCATGATCAATTTAAGGTGTGTCTCAAGTAGCTTCCTGTATTTTGATCTCTCTCTCTTTCTCAAGTACATCCTCTCTCTAGTGTACTCTCACTCTCTGTTCTCTCTGTTTCTCTTGCACATAATCATCATTGGAATTATTTTCCTTTTCTCTTTCATCATCTCTACCAATTTATTTTCATCTCCTTTTTATTCCCTACAATTTTATATAGAATATGTATCTATGGCTTAGTGTGATGTTTGTTAAATCATATGAAGAAGGGTGTCTGAGTGAACAGAGGAGCAGGTGGTGGTGTTGCTCTTGCTGCTAGGACATTAAGTAGGGGAAGAGGAATGTTGATTATAGAAAATAGTGGTCTAGACAAATTTGTAATGAGCTGTGAAAAAAATAACTCCGATTTCTATTTCTGTAATGTTAAGGCAGAAAAGCAGCTAACCTTTATGAGTATCATCTGTTCCAGGATGTCCAAAGTTTTTTCTCTTTATACTCCCAAAACCACTCCTACAATGTACAAAAAGAAGATATTTCTTTGTTATCAAGTCAAACATTGAGCCAAGTGTTGTATATCTTAATTGAGAAAAACTTATCAAAACTCTTTATAATGTATTATTAATATTTATTATAATAATAATGAAAAGATATGATTCCTTGGGTATGTTTTATAACCTTCCTAAAGTCATATACCTACAGAGAAGCAGAATCAAACTAGATTTCAAACTAATTCAGTTGAATCCAAAACCAACCCAATCATTTTTCTACTATTTCACGCTTCCTTGAATGATGTGAAATCATGGTCAAGAAGGCTGTTAAGAGAATATTATATTAAAAAAAATTTTTTTCACATAGGAAGCTAGAAGAAAAGTATCTTAGGGTGGAATAAATATTATGGAGAAAGGCACACAATTTTGAAAATTTCCAAATGATCAGAGAGAGGTGAAAAGTTATTTATGGTTTGAGTTTAGAAACTTGAAAGGGTGATAAAAATAGAGATAGGGTTTGGTGCTTGTGATGGAGTAGTGGGATTAAATGTAATGACTCTATCTTGTTGGTATTGAGAAATCAGAATTTTTAAGCTTAGATCCAATTGTGGGAACACAGTATTTAATACACCATAGGACAGAGTATAAGTGAGAATGTATCTTGGTACTCAGAAATCTAGATTTTATATAATGGAAAAGCAGATGTGAAGCCCTATTATATAAAAGAAAGACAAGAATAATCCTATTTTCAAACCATAGAAGTGACAGTTTTAAAAAATAGTTTACAAGTGCATAACATTACTTCCTGCAGAGTAGTCAGTTCATAGAAGAAAGAGATAGGTTTACAGCTCTTGTTTTTAGTCAAATGAGAGCAACCTCCACACTAAACATGTTATAAAACATTTTCATCTATGAATAAACAGTCTGAGTACTTTGGGCAGAAGTCAAAGGGTTGTAAATATAAGAGAGATTTACTACTATTATTTATATTCGATTGAATTTCATTTTACTTTTCTTTGAACATCATCAACTCTTTTTCTTCTTTTTGTTTTTGCTAGAAAGAAAAATGAAGAGGTAATAATTCTCTTAATTTTAATTTCAAATGTAGAAGCCTTTTTGCATTGAAAATTTTATTTCTGTTCTTGGTATGAGATATTTTTATAATATACCTGGGCATAATACTAAGAATTTTGACAAAAAGAGCAAGTTAAATAGAAATAATCCTGGCTTACCTTTGTCAGATTAAACTATAAAATAACTAAAAAATATAAACGAAGTTCTATCAGTCTTCCGATTCATTTTCTTACTTTTATTTGGAGCCAAAGGCATGTTTTACTACTTTATCCCTCTAATATTGTATTGAACCTTCATATTGAAATCTTTATACATTTAAAACTTTTACATATTATTATTGTTTGTTTTCTAAACTGTCTCCTCTGGAATTTTAGGAATTTGTAGGTGGTTAGAACTAAAGCCACAAGTTAAAGTAGAGCCCACAGATAATTTAATGTAGTTTTAGAGCTGACATCTACTGGGCCTTGATTTAAAGGGGAGTTGCACTATCAAAAATTTTCAGTCAATTCGGAGAATAGAGGATATTACAAGTCATGAGAGAATTCCCAGACTGTTGAGAAGTTTAGACAGTGAAGTAAATTATACAAAGGAGTAAAACAAAGTCCAGAAATTATGCTAAGTTATTGTGACACATTCTGAATGCCATACATAGTAGTCAGAATAATGCCTCTCCACAAATATGTCCATGCCTTAAACCCCAGAACCTATGAAAATGTAGTTACATATGGCTAAAAAAATTACAGATGTGATTAGTAAGGAGTCTGGCTCAGGCCACTTATCAAGCAAACCCTGATCCTTCTCAATGACTCAGCACCTCTCTCCACATCCCTTGGTCTTCAGGAGAAAAGTCTTTCTGTTCTAAACTAAAAGTGAAAGGGGCAGGAAGAACCTTATTTGATGCTCCTTATTCATTTGAATGTTTTCTCATATGAATTCATACTCTTTTCTTTAATAATTTAAGTCCTTTTTAGTTAGGCTCCTGTTTTCCAGCTTTAGGTGTATTGGAGAAGGAATCTTCATAGAGGCTATACAGGGAAACTAAATAATGACCAAATTAGAGATACCAGTTAGTCTTAATGAGATACATTACAATGACTCCAATCAAATATTTAAAATATTGTCTGCTATGAACATTTGTAATTTTTTTCAGATAAATTTTATTCTCACCAATTTCTCTTTTACAGTGAGTACAATAGTGTTAGTTTAAGCAACTATATCCATTGTTATATATATCTGCTATTATAGGTCTGTTGTCATAGATTTCTGGTATAACTCCTTGTGTCCCACAGAATTAATGCTGTTCTAGAAACATTTCTTGACATGAAAAAGATAATTACTATTTTTGTGGTATCCCTAAATAGTATGTTAAATTTTATTAATGTTTTATTAATGTGGTAATTTTAATAGCCATAGATATTCATAACAGTTCACACAGTTTGTCTAGTTGTCCTCTAATTAAATACTGGATAACTTAATTCTTGTATCTGCCTTTGAACTTCAAGTATATTTACTCTATTAGATCAATTAAATCTAGGACAACTTGTAACTTCCCCATTCTTAAATCTAATATCCATATATAAGTGCACTAAAATACAATAGTAAACAAATGCATATTGAAATATTACTCTATGAAATACTAATATATAGGCATTAATTTTTCCTTTAATATATTTTTCCTCAAGACATTCATCAAATTGTGTAATATCAAGCTTCCTAGATTTAGTACATTTCTATTCTAATTTTCGACTTAAATTATGGTGTGTTTATAATTTGGGAGATATGATGGGGAAGGAAAATGAAAAAAATATAGAGGATATCTTAAAATAGTTATAAGGAGAGGAAGGCCCTGAGAAGATTGGAAACTCAGTAGATGCTAATCTTTTTAACTGTCTACAAATTTTTTCAAAACGACTTTTCATCTGTAACATAAACTTGGGTGAGAGAAAAAGGAAGAAAATTTAAAGTCCTGTGGAAAGAAGGGGAGAGAGAGAGAGAAGAGAGAAAGGTAGAGAGGAAGAAAAGGAGGAAGAATACTCTGCCTTATTTGATTTCCTGACTGAAGATTTTAAGTTAAAGGGCATCACTTTCTTTTCCTATTTATCGCTACAACTACCTCCCATACAATTAAATTATCTGATATTTGATCTTTATTGTATTCTATATTACCTAATCTGGTGTGTGCAAATTTGCAAAAACCATTTTCATTTGTTCTGGTCTTGTATTTCTATGCTTTGTACATTGTACAGAGTTAATGCATTCTTCAGCTGGGGTATTTTTAGAAAAGAAGAGCATATAATTTTTTTTGAAAGCAGTTTTAATATCTGTGATGTTTGTTTATCTCTTTGGAAATTAATGAAGAATTTCTTTCCTCTCAAAATAATGGTCATGTAACCCAGAGCCTGGGAAAATTATCAATATCTTATCTAAATTAAAATCTAAATTAAACCTTTTTTCTCCCTATGATCTAACTTCTTCTTGGTGAGTATTCAATTATTGTAGTGAATTTATTGTTGTTTTGAAACTGGAGGAACATTAAAAACATTGAAAGAATTACTCAGAGCAAAGTCATTTAGCACTCTATTCAAAGAAAAAAAGTGTAAGAACTGGTGTAAGAACAGAACAAAGGTGAGACTGGGAATTAGAAACTCATGAAGGTTGTGCAGCAAATGAAACCACCAAGATAATGATAAGACAATCTGCAAAATGGTAGAAAATATTTGCAAATCACCTATCTAATAAGGGTTTAATATCCAAGGTTTATAAAGAAATCATATACTTCAATATCAAAAAAAAACCCCACCTAATAAAAATTGGATAGAGGAACAGAATTGACATTCTTCCAGTGAAGATATACAGATGGCCAACAGGTACATGAAAAGATGCTCAACATCACTAAACATCAGGGAAATGTAAATCAAAACCACAATGATGGGGCTTCCCTGGTGGCGCAGTGGTTGAGAGTCCGCCTGCCGATGCAGGAGACACGGGTTCGTGCCCCGGTCCGGGAAGATCCCACATGCCGCGGAGCGGCTGGGCCCGTGAGCCATGGCCGCTGAGCCTGCGCTTCCGGAGCCTGTGCCCCGCAAAGGGAGAGGCCACAACAAGTGAGAGGCCCGCGTATCGCAAAAAAAAAAAAAAAAAAAAAAAAAAAAAAAAAAACCACAATGATATATCACCTCACACCTTTTAGAATTGCTATCATCAAGAAGACAAGAGATAACAAGTGTTGGTGAGGATGTGCTCTGTTAGTGGGAATGTAAATTAATGCAGCCACTATGGAAAATAGTATGGAAGTTCCTCAAAAAAATAAAAATAGAACTACCATATCGTCCATCAATCCTACTTCTGGGTATGAATCCAAAGGAAATGGAAACAGTATCTTGAAGAGATATCTGCATTCCTTTGTCCACTGTAGCATTATGAAAACACCTAAGCCTCTGTCCTTCAAAGGATGAATGGATAAACAATAAGTGGTATATAGGTGCCATATATGGACAAAGTACACACACACACACACACACACACACACACACACACACACTGGAATATTATTTGGCCATGAAAAATAACATCATTTTGCTATTTCTGACAGTATAGATGGTCCTTGAAGGCATTATGCTCAGTGAAATAGATCAGACAAAGACAAATACCATATGATATCAGGAATAAGTATGGAATCCAAACTTATAGAAACAGAGACTAGAATGGTGGTTTCCAGGGGCTTGTGGGTGGGGGAAATGGGAGATTTAGTCAAAGAGTACAAGCTTCCAGTTATAAGATAAGCAAGTTCTGGGAAACTAATTATAGCATGGTGATTATAGCTAATAATACTGTATTATATACTTAAATGCTGCTAGGAGAGTACATCTTAAATGTGCACACCAGAAAAAGAAATGGAATTATATGAGAGGATGCAGGTATTAGCTAACACCATGGTAGTAATTATTACACAATATGTAAAGGTATCAAATCAAACACTTTGCACACCATACACTTACACAAGATTTTATGTCCACTGTTTCTCAATAAAGCTGGGGGGAAGAAAGAAACCCATTGACAAAGAGTCTGATGATACTACAGGAGAAAGGGTGTTTCCAAAACTAGCAGATAACAGAAAAATCTTTAAAGTTATCTATACATAGATCATGGGATCAACCGTCATTTTTGTATCAAAGTATTGTTAATTGGCTATATTTCAAAAAACTAAAAATTTAGCTGTAATGTAGTTTGTTCAAATATCAACATATATATGTGTATATATATATATATATATATAAATGCATGGTAGTTCATTACAACAAGGATGTATCTTTCGGGCATTATGCTAAATGAAATAAGTCAAAATTATAAAGACCCATTGTGTATGATCTCATATGTAAAATCTAAAAAAAAAATCATAAATATAGAGAACAGAATGGTGGTTGTCAGAGGCAAGGGATCAGAAGTGAGAAAAATAGGTGAAGCTTATCAAAGAGCACAAAATTACAGTTATAAGATAAAGTAAATCCTGGGGATATAATGTACAGCATGGTTACTATAACTAACTGTACTATAGTTTATATTTGAAAGTTGTTAAGACAGTAGATCTAGAAAGTTCTCATCACAAGTAAAAATTGTAACTATGTGAGGTGATGGATGTTAACTAAACTTATTGTGGTAATCATTTTGTAATATATACATATATCAAATCATTATGTGGCACACCTTACACTAATACAATGTCATATGTCCATTATATCTCAATAAAAAATGCATGGATGAATAAGTTAAGTGACATGATGTGTGCTTTTTTATGAGTAAAGTTGTCATTTAAACATTATCAGAATCATGTATTGAGGCAATCCAGCAGGGCTGACACCAAGATTACTTAAGTAATGCATGCTTCTAAAGACTCTCTTCTAATCATGTGACTCTTCATTGTAACGTGATCAAAATCATCTTGTCTTTGAAATGAAAAAATAATAGTAAAGTCTAACTTTCATAGTTATTTTTTCACTGCCAATTACTACTTATTGGTGACTCATTTACTGCCTTTTGAATAACTTTTAAACATTTTGAGTAGCATCAGACTCACTTTCTTTTTTTCCAAATTGATCTCTAAGGTTGAAAAGCTCACTCCTCTCTATATCTGTGTATACAGTCAACTAACATCTCAATTTCTACATGAAAAAGTTCACATGTCACTAATACCCTATGAAATCTATGAGAAAGCAATTAGAAATTATGATAAGATTATAAATAGATTTTCATTCTAACTAATAAATCAATTAATAGTTGTATTACTTTCCCCCACCACCAGAATAAGACTATATATATATGTATATACATATATGAATGAAAGCTACTAATCTTCCATTCATTCCTATAACTTACTGCAAGAGAAATAAGTTGCTGGATTATAAAAACAAAACAAATCAGAACTTAAATATATCTGTTTATATTTTTAACAAAAATGAGATCCTAAAGATAATTTCTTAAGTAATATTTAAATTTTATGCAGCATGAAATGACAATAGAAAAGAACATATGATTTTTAGTTATATAATTTTTTTCAATATCCATTACCAAATGATGTTATAACTTTCATAACTTCACACTTTAAAATCCTAGAGTTAACATAGTATTTTAATTGCTATCCAAAGTAGGAAATTTCTATTGTCAAAAACAGAGTAAAGAAAAAAAAAAAAAGAGTGAACATTATGCAAACAGTTAAGTATCAATGGAAGTTAACTTTTTCAACTATTGTTACTGAAGTAATATCAGAGTGTACATATCACTTCAAGCTTGGAACAGTTTTGTAGACATTCTGTATATTTGGAAATTGCATTTTGTGATGCAGCTAATTTGAAATAGCTAGCTACATTTCCAACATCTATACCAGTACTGAGAACAGCAAATGATAAAAAGACTCCTTGGCAAACCAATTCTCCAATTCTCCTGGAATCTGGACTTTAAGTAATTTGTAAGAAAACACATTATTTAGCCAGCTATAGTTTCTACTATTTCATGGTTAAGATTACAATCCATTAATCAATTTATAGATATAAATACACTATTGTTCAAAAATAAATAAGAATTTAAACACACTATAATAAATAAATATAATTAAAACTATAGCCATCTATATTCATTTGTCTCCTAGCTATTTGGTGAAGTTACTGAGGCACAGAGCCAAACAACTAATACCATATTTAGTTTTGTTTATTAAAATAATGAAAGTATATTAATGACAAAGTGCAAAAATACATAATAGAAATTAATGTACTATGAAGTAAAATTTTGTTTGAAAATCAAGACAAGTTTAGTAAAAGCTTGTCTTTAAATGAACATTGCATAATGTGCATTTAACAACTATTAAATCATTTTTATTGAAGTGTATCTGCAAATTATACACCATGAAAAATGATAGCAATATGCTCAAAACAGTCTAAGTCTAGTGTATGGAATTACATTAATTTTAAATAGTACTCAAGGTATTTTGTATAATCACAAAAAACAGGAGTTTAGAAACATCTGCATAAATTTTATTTATTCTTTTTAGTGTTTACATCAATGTAGGATTTAATCTCATTCTAGTGTAGTTAATTCTTACACCTAATAATTCCTTTATAAAAGTTCCATTTTGATTCAAATGCAAATAAACCCTGAGTATCGCATATATAGTACAGTTATCATAAACATTATATAATATATGCACATATAGGGAAATGTGAGGGGACACATAATATAATCAGATTTTATACATGATCTTACTGATAAAGAATATCAAAGATTACTAATTTTAACATATTTGAAATCTTGTCTAATTTATAAATGAATTAAGTCCTCAAAAATACAATATCATATATGTATAGGCTACAATTTAAAATATGTAATATGTATCTTAAGTGAATAAAGAAAAATATGTAATTTTATCAGCATTAATGATTAAATGATATTATTCAATAGACCTTCAAATGAAACAATTATGATTTTATTTATTTATTTGTATTGACATATAGTTGATTCACAATATTATACTAGCTTCAGGTGAACAACACGGTGATTCAATATTTTTATATATTATATTTCATTTAAAGTTATTTTAAAGTAATGGCTATATTTCCCTATGCTGTACGATATATCCTTGTAGCTTATCTATTTTATACATAATTGTTTGAACCTTTCAATCCCCTACCCCTACCTTGCTCCTTCCTCCCTTTCACTCTCCAGCCTGGTAACCATTAGTTTTTTCCCTATACCTATGATTCTGCTTCTGTTTTCTTATATTTATTTATTTGTTTTATTTTTTATATTCCACATATAAGTGATAACATACACTATTAGTCTTTCTCTGTCTGACTTAGTTCACTAGGATAATACCGTCTAGGTCCAACCATGTTGCTGCAAACAGCAGAATTTCATTATTTTATGGCTGAGTAATAGTCCATTGTGTATGTGTGTGTGTATCACATCTTCTTTAATTAATTCATCTGTTGATGGACACAGTACGTTTCCACATTTTGGCTATTGTAAATAATGTTGCTATGAACATTGGGGTGCATATGTCTTTTCGAATTAGTGTTTTTGCTTTCTTCAGATATATACTCAGGAATGGAATTGTTGGATCATATTGTAGTTAGTTCTATTTTTTCCTTTTTTGAGGAAATTCCATACTGTTTTCCATAGCGGGTTCATCAATTTGTATTCTCACTGACACTACACTAGGGTTCCCTTTGCTTCACATCTTCACCAACAATTTGTTAATTGTGGTCTTTTTGTTGATAGCCATTCTGATAAGAATGAGGTGATATCTCATTATGGTTTTGATATGCATTTTTCTGATGATTAGCAATGCTGAGCATCTTTTCATGTGTCTGTTGGCTCTCTGTATGTCTTCTTTGGAAAAATATCTATTCAGGTCTTCTGCCCACTTTTTAATCAGTTTTTTTTTAAAAAAAATAAATTGACTTGTATGAGCTGTTTATACATTTTGCATACTAACCCCTTGTAGTTTATATCATTTAAAATATTTTCTCCCATTCAGTAGGTTGTCTTTTCATTTTGTCCATGCTTTCTTTTGCTGTGCAAAAATTTTAAGGTTCATTAGGTCTCATTTGTTTATTTTTGCTTTTGTTTCCTTTGCCTTAAGAGAGAGATCTAAAAAAAATTGCCAGAATTTATGTCAAAGAGAGTTCTGTTTATGTTTTCCTCCAGGAGCTTCATGGGTTTTGGTCTTACACTTAGGTCTTTACTCTACTTTGAGTTTATTTTTGTATGTAGTGTAAGAAAATGTTATAATTTCATTCTTTTACATGAAGGTGTCCAATTTTCCCAGTATCACTTTTTAAAGAAACTGTCTTTTCTCCATTGTATTTTTTTTTTTTTGCTTTTTATCCCTGGTTTTTAGTGATTTTTGTTATTCAAGGAAAAAAGAAATGTTACATAGCATTGTTCATGACCTTTTCACAGGTTATATTGGCTTAGAGGAGTCTTGTTCCATTATATATTTTTGCCTCCGTACTTAAGATTTTAATAACAAAAATATATTTTTACTCTCACCACTTTCTTTCCAATTATCTGAAGTGTTAATAATACATCAACATTGTAAAGTCTTTGTTGGTACTAAATTATAAAATATATCCACAGTCACTTTGCTTCCATTAAATGTTCAAAATAGAGTAAACAAAAATGCATGTTCCATAGTGTTAACGTGACTTCCAATATAAAACTAGACAGTGTAAATACTCCCTAACTCATTCTATAGGATCAGCATTACTATAATGTGAAGACCAGACAAAGATATTATAAGAAAGACAACTAGAGGCCAATATCCCTCAAGAATATACATTCACAAAATTCTCAATAAAATATTAACAAATCATATCCAGCAATGTATAAAAAATTTTAAACTGCAAGACTGATTCAACATTAAAAATAAATAAATGTAATCCATCACATCAACAAAGTAAAGAAGGATAATATCAATGCAATAATATCAATAGATGCTGAAATAGCATTTGAAAAAATTCAATACCCATTCATGATAAAAACTGTCAACAAACTAGGAATAGAGTGAAATCTCCTCAATTTAATAAAGAAAAATACCTATAGCTAACATCATACTTAATGGGGAAAAATGAAAAGCTTTCTTACTAAGATCAGGAACAAGACAAGGATGATCAATCTCACCACTCCTTTTCAATTCTGTACTGGAAAGCTTAACTAATGTATAAAACAAGAAAAATAATTAAAAATTTACTGAGTGGAAAGGAAGAAATAAAACTGTATTTGTTCACAGATTACACAATCATCTATGTAGAAAATCCAAAAGATTCAAAAAAACTCTGGGAACTTATAAGCAACCATAACAATTTTGCAAAATGCACCATTAATATTCAAGAGTCAATCATTTCCCTATCTACCAGCAACGAACAAGTAGAATTTCACATACAAAAACACAATGCCATTCATTTTAGCACCTCACAAAATTAAATACTTAGTTATAAATCTAACAAAATATGTACAAGATCTATATGGGTGAAATTACAAAACTCTAATGAAAGAAATCAAAGAAGAACTAAATAAATGGAGAGATATTCCAGTTCTTGGATAGAAGTAATCAATATTATCAAGATATCAGTTCTTCCCAAGTTCATCTATAGATTCAGTGCAATCCTAATCAAAATCCCAGCGACTTATTTAATCTATATTGACAAACTGATTCTAAAGTTTATATGGAGAGACAAAAGACTCAGAATAGTAACACAATATTGAATGAAAACAAAGTTGGAACACTGGCAATACCTGACTTCAAGACATAGTGTAAAGCTAAAGTAATCAAGAGAGTGTGGTATTAGCAAAACAAACAAACAAACAAAAGACAAATAGATCAATGGAATAGAACATACAGCACAAAAATATGCCCACATAAATATAGTCAGCTGATCTTGAGCAAGGAGCAAAGACACTAAAATGAACTAAAGATAGTCTTCTCAACAAACAGTGTTAAAATGCATGGACAACCACATGCAAAAATAATGAATCTAGACACAAACTTTACACCCTTCACATTTGAAATTAATTTAAAATGGTTCTGAGGCCTTAACGAAAAATCCAAAAATATAAGACTTTTAGAAGATAATGTAGGAGAAAATTTAGATGACTCTGGGTTTAGTGATGGCTTTTTAGATTTGAAACTAAAGGTATGACTCATGAAAGGAAGAATTAATAAGCTGAACTTCATTAAAATAAAAAATTTTGCTTTGTGAAAGATGCTGTCAAGAGAATGAAAAGCCACAAACCAGGAGAAAATATTTTCAAAAAACATATCTAATAATGGACTGTTATCCAAAATATACAAGAAATTCTAAAATTCAACAATAGGAAAACAAACAAACCAATTAATAAATGGGCTAGAAACCATAGCAGACACCTCACCAAAAAGACATACTGATGGCAAATAAACATATAGAAAGATGCTCCACATCATATATCATCAGGGAAATGCAAATAAAAACAACATATATTTTGTCAATTAATTTATGAAAAAGGAGCCAAAAATATGCAATTGTGAAAGGACAGTCTCTTCAATAAATGGTGTGGGGAAAATTCAACAGCCACATACAAAAGAAAGAAACATGACCACTATCTTACACTGTACACAAAAATTACTCAAAATAGAGACTTGAACATAACCCCTGAAACCATGAAACTCCTAGAAGAAAACATAGGTGGTAAGTTCCTTGACATAGGTTTTGGTTATAATTTTTTTAATTTGACTTCAAAAGAGCAACAAAAGCAAAAGTAAGCAAGTGAAACTACATCAAATTTAAAAGCTTCTGCACAGCAAAGGAAAACATCAACAAAATGAAAAGGCAACTTACTGAATGGGAGAAAATATTTGTATATCATATATATGATAAGGTACTAATATCCAAAATATATAAAGAACTCATTACAATCAATAGCAAAAATACCCCCAAAATTGTGATTTAAAAATGTGATTTAGGGCTTCCCTGGTGGCGCAGTGGTTGAGAGTCCGCCTGCCGATGCAGGGGACATGGGTTCGTGCTCCAGTCCGGGAAGATCCCACATGCCGCGGAGCAGCTGGGCCCGTGAGCCATGGCCGCTGAGCCTGCGCGTCCAGAGCCTGCGCTCCGCAACGGGAGAGGCCACAACAGTGAGAGGCCTGAGTACCGAAAAAAAAAAAAAAAAATGTGATTTAAAAAACATCTGTATAAACATTTTCCAAAGAAGGCACACATATGGCCAAAAGGTATGAGAAAGATATTCAACATCTTTAATAATCAGGGAAATGCTGATCAAAACCATAGTGACATATCACCTCACACCTGTTAGAATGGCTATTATCAAAAAAAAAAAAAAAAAAAAAAAAAAAAACAAGAAAAATCACATGTTGGTGAGAATTTAGAGCAAAGAAAACACTGTGGACTGTTGATGGGAATGTAAATTGGTGCAGCCACTAGGGAAAACAGTAGAGTTTCCTTAAAAAAATAAAAATAGAACTACCATATGTTCCAGCAATTCTACTTCTAGGTATTATATGGAAGTATTGAAAAACCTGTGTCCATCTCTGGATGAACGGATAAGGAAATTGTAATATATATAAAATGGAATATTACTCAGCCATATAAAAGAATGAAATCTTGCTATTTTTGACAGCGTGGGTGGACTTCAAGGGCTAAGTCCATAACTTTAACTTCTTAAGTATGCTAAGTTAAATAAGTCAGGCAGAAAATCTTTCTTATATGTGTGATCTTAAAAAAATCAAAAAACAAACTCATAGCTACAGAGAAGAGATTGGTGGTTGCCAGAGGTGGGGATGAGGGGTAGAAGAGTTGGATGAAGGGGGTCAAAAACAAAAAAGAAAACACAATACAATTTACACATCACTCCAATATAATGAAAGGTCTTTTTAGTGATGAAAATGTTCTGTGTCTTGACTATATCAATGTGAATATCCTGGTTGTAACATTGAACTATATTTGCAATAGTTTACCATGGGGTAAATTTAGTAAAGGTTTCAATAGGATATCTCTGTATTATTTCTTTCAACTGCATGTAATTCTATAATTATCTCAGACAAAAATTCAAGTAAAAAAGACACTAATAAGAAAATATGTAAGTGTTCCACAGACTATGACAAACTATTTACAGGATGCTTACCTGAAAAAAGACTTATAAAAGCAAACAAGAAAACATTAGACATTTAACACCTGGTTCATTCTTTTGTTTTTAAATTTTTATTGGAGTACAGTTAATTTACAATGTTGTGTTAGTTTCTGCTGTAAAGCAAAGTGAATCACTTATACATATACATATGTCCACTCTTTTTTCTTTAAGATGCTTTTCCCATACAGGCCATTACAGAGTATTGAGTAGAATTCCCTGTGCTACACAACAGGTTCTTATTAGTTATCTATTTTATATATAGTAGTGTGTATATGTCAGTCCCAATCTCCCAATTTATCCCTCCCCTCACCACTAGTTCATACTTCAAGTGGTAAACTCATCCATAATCTTCATCACCAATCGTAAAATTAGTACATGAATTCACATTGGACATGGAAAAGAAGACTATAACAAAAATGTTGAATCTCTGAGTAAATATCACAAGTAATTTTAAAAATATATATTCCTGAATATTATCTTTAAAATATGAATCAGTCAGCTTCTACCATTCCATCAGCCCATACTTGAGCTTTCAACACATGTCTACATGAATCCAACTGATTACATTTTTTTGAGGGAGCAAGTTGTTAACACGTTAACAATTAACCTAATTGAAAAAGGGTATTGGGAGAATGAACAGTTATTTTATTAAATGACTGTAAAATATATATTGTTTTGCAGGACCCAATAAGTACCATGCAAAATAAAGGGAAGAAAAGAAAGTGGCAGAGTAGAAAACAAAACCTGTTATTTAAATAAAAAGTTATGAATGAACAGAAAATATATTTTTCCTTTTGCATAATCAATCAACATTGACAAATTAATCTACTAATTCCTTTAACATTATAATTACTAACTACTATTTTATTATTTAAATGCATTCTAAGTTACTTTTATCCTTAGCAAAATAATGCTATAATTTGCAATGTACTCAATCAAAATGAATATTATTAAAATGATTAATGTCCCATGATCATTTCAGAATATAAAGACAAAATTAGAGATGAAATATTTAGTGTGCATTAGTCAATCATCTTTGTATCTCTTCTTTTTTAGTATCATTTATTACCATGATGTAAAGGCCCTATATTAAATTAATTTTGCTTATAACATTCTAAAATAAATGTTTGGTGCAAGATCTTCCATTCTGTCCCCACCTCTGAGGGGGTGAGTCTAGATATCAGGTGGGGGGCAGGACTAAAGCCAGGATGCTCCCTAGTTGGACCTTGCCCATTAACAGGAGTTTGTTTGTCCCTTTCTCCTCTTCCAAAGGTTGGTACAAGCATTGGAGATGGGGTTAGGGGTGGGAGATTGCACTGAAAAGACTCAGAATCTCTATTCTGCAACAGACTAAATCATTACTTGCTCTCACTGTTAAACCTGCAGAATAAACAGTGAAGATGGAGATGTTTCACCTTCCTCTTACTAGCTTTTTGAGACCTTTTCAGGGACACTGGAAATTTGAAGGCCTGACCAGAGAGACAAAGGGGTAAAAGGAGGCAGAAAGGGGCTCCCCTCTTGCACATACGTGGTACCCCTATGTTGGTAAATAGATCCAGATTTTCTTTGACTCAATTTTCCAATTTTCCTGTATCTCTACTAAGGTTAATTTGGGATTTTGTTCTTCCCAGCAGCTTCTTAATATGCTGATCCAAAGATGGCAACCCCAGCAGCTGCCCTTCAATGACTTGTTCATAGTCCTATTATTAGACCTACCATCCTGATTCCAATTACTTGTTTATCTCAGAGTAGGCTTTCAGGGCAAGGACAGCATCTCATTTGAGTCCCCAGGGACTAGAACTGGATGAAAATTGCTGTAAGAACTCAATAAGTATAAATCGGTTAAACTGATAAATAAATGAATTTCTCTTGGCATTCAAGAATAAAGTAGTATAGATCAAGGACTTCTATAGAGAAGATCATTGCTCCAAAGGAAAACAGAGAGTATAAAAATCTAATTGAATTGAGCATTTCATGCAGGCTAGAACCATTACAAAGTTTTAAACACTGCTGTAAACTCTTTCATAGTGTAGTATCGTATCTAAAAGCTACACCACTGTGTTGTAGTTTTCAACATAACCTTAAGCAGGTTAGTTTAATTATCATAAAATGTTTCAACATTTCAAATTTGATGATGACAAAAACATATCTAAAATAAGAACTTTCAGATCAGGTGACCAAAATTCTATGGTTCATCACCCCAGAGAGAACACACACACTTCTTACAGAAAGCTACTCTGATCTTTTAAAAGAGTATTTTTCCAAAATTAAATAGAACCAAATATTATGAGACATAGCTTTCAATAAGGTTGATTGAGCTTCTATAAATTTTATTTGTATGGTACCCAGAACTGCTCATTTAACTTACTGAAAACAACAGTAAGAAGTTAATATGTGTTTGCAGGTGGGTAAGCTTGCTGCCGGGTGTGTCCCATCCATACACTACATCTTCTGAGGATGCAGGAAATCTCAGTGGTGAAGATGAATTCGTCTTTTGGCTCAGTATTTAGTTATAGAAAGGAGAAGAGAAAGGGGGAAAGAAGGAGTCTTGTTTTGACAATAAGAAAAAAACAAAATTTATCATTCATCAGAAAAATGAGTGCTATAGGAGGAGGCCAGTGACCCACATTCTGTTAGACTGAAACAAACAAGACTCTCTTTACAATAGAACACACTAAATCCAGCTAAAAGATGATGCTTTAAAAATCAAACTAACATTATCATATAAACAACCATATTGAACACAGTATTTTTCTTCTAAGGACAAATACAGTTTTAAATATGATTTGTAAAAAGTAAAAATTTAATAATGAAATTATGTACAGAGACAAGTTTTATATATTTGTTAGACATTTGAACTTCACTTAAAAATGTACACATGCTCATATATTATAGTTTATTTGTTCTGGCTCTGAATTCTCTGTAACACATATCTTGCAACTGCCTTTTGGTATATTTTGATCTGACTATATTTTTTTCAGAGAAAACATCCATTAGGTAACCACTACCCTATGTTTAGAAATGAAACCAAGCAGGACCCCGCAGGGCCTCCCCAGGGAAAGGCCCCACCCCTACCCAGGAGAAGCACCAGAACAGTGGTCATAGACCCAGAAGGTCCTCCCTCTTTCCCACAGTCTTTGTGAAGAAGCACAAACTACTGGGCCAGAGGGGAAAAGGAAAGAATCATTAACTGCTTTAAGTTAAACGAAAATTCCCCAGTGATGATTTGTACTGTCCACTGCACTGTCAGAGGCCTGGACTAGATTGGCCAATGATAAAACCTGGTATAGCATTTTATAACCTCTAATAAGTTAATTAACTTCACTTTGGTATAGAATTCTTGTCTCTTGTGAAAGTGACAAAGTAATGAACCCTTTAAATCCCACTGAATTGCAAATGCACATTGGTGCCAAGTGGCTACTTGTGGAATATTAATAACTAGTACTTCCTTAACCTACCTGTGCACTGGAATCGCAGTGAAGATTAAAAAAGAAATGCAGATTCCCAAACATCCCCACAGGGCTAGTGGATCACAATCTTGAGTTCTAGTTGGCCCTGTCTCTCAACTGCAGCCAGAGTTGATAATGAGTGTCTTAAACAGCTAAGGCTGTCAGTGTGTACTGAAAAACAATCTTAGAACAAAGGTGATAGTTGGTAAAAAGTTTCTTGCTACTAAGAGAAGAGATTAAACAACAGCAAAAATAAGCTGTGTAATCTATATACCAGAAAATAGTTTTGATTAATGAGATATGAGATGGCTTGGCACTTGTGTGAAAAATGAGCCTGGTGAAACTCAAAGCAGGTTAAGAAACAGGAATGAGTCAGAGAAATTGGCATAAATATATGGTCCACCTACTGAGAGATCAGAATCCCAACTGCAGCTTTGAGTAAGTCAGACTTGAGAGTTTGGAAGTGTAAATTCAACAGGCTCTTGTGTAAACCATGTTATTTTGGTATTCACACTTGGATCCAAAATATGGAGGACAAGCCTATATATTTCTGAATCTGCTTTTAGTTTAGCCAGGCTCATTTTTATAACACACTGCATTGAAAAGTCAGCCCACACCTTCCTATTCCACAACACGAAATACCCAACTTCTCGCTACCCTTAGGGCAGTCTTCTAAGATGTTTAAGTTTTGTTTTCTGAAACTAAAGAGGGGAAGGTGTTTGCAATATAGAAAATCAATAAATAAAAGCTTTTTAAAATTGTTGTTATCATTGTTATTGCAAATCTCCAATATTAGATTTAATATTTAAAATATGTAAGAAGACTAATTTCTTGCTGGTATTAACACAAAAGCCAACTCGTCTCATACTGAATTAATTAAAACTATTTTCTGGTGTATAGATTACATGTCTTATTTTTACTTAATTTAATCGGCTCTTCCTTTCCTCCTGAAAGCCCTAATCAGCTGTAGTGGTCCCTCCTATCTAAATAGACTATCATAATAGCTTCCTTCTCAAATATAAAACAAAAATGATACTATAAATATAATTATAAATATATAAATCTTGTCTTTTATATATTTTCCTTTAATACTGTGGGGTTTTATTTATTTATCTTAAATTTTGGATTTTTCAAACTCTTGGATCAAATGCCCCTCATTCAATTAAAAAGACATTCCCAATATTATCTTCCTGTGCTTTATATTCCGTTAAAAACTTTTTTTTCCTGAAAGACAATGCAGTTTTGAAGTTATATACTAAGTTCTTATGCCTGGCATCAAGGCTTTTTATTATATTCATATTATTTCCTTTGAGGTGAAACTAGGGTTCTTCTAATCCTATCACCACCTTTACACGATTCCAACAATCAGTGTTTTACTTACCCTATGTTTCTGTTAATATATGTGCTTTCCACTTTGATGAGAGCAAACTTACTTATAGTTACAAATCTAACTGAAATTTAATGAAATACAAGGTCAATTTTGAAAGTATATACAGTGAAGATAAGATAATGAATTATTCACCTTTGTGTCTGTAATGCTTAGCTTAGATCATATAAAAGTGCACAGTGTTTATTGTGTAGAAATAGAACAGTACATAAGAGATGCAAGACACAATTACTAAAAATCATTAAAAATAAACCACATGGGGGTTTCCCTTGTGGCGCAGTGGTTGCGAGTCCGCCTGCCGATGCAGGGGACATGGGTTCGTGCCCCGGTCCGGGAGGATCCCACGTGCCGCGGAGCGGCTGGGCCCGTGAGCCATGGCCGCTGAGCCTGCATGTCCAGAGCCTGCGCTCCGCAACGGGAGAGGCCACAACAGTGAGAGGCCCGCGTACCGCAAAAAAAAAAATAAATTAAAAAAAATAATAAATAAATAAACCACATGCACAAACAAAAATACTCTTATTCTTTCAGTACAAAGGATCAGTGAGGTTCTGTCACCTTTTCACACCACAGAATCAGAGAAAGGCAGAAGATGACTTTGTATCATTTCACATCACCAAGTATCAGTGTACTTAGTTGTAAACAGAGGAGTGGAAGGCATATCATCCCTTCATCAAGAGATATTGATTTTTGTGATATTGAAGGAGATAAAATACACAATATATAGCTTTCTTATTTTTAAATTGCTCTATACATATGTATCAGTAATTAATATTACTCTGAAAAAATGAGAAGCACTGCTATATTAATTGATCTGGTAAAAAATCGGAATAAATCTGTCCCCAGTCTTCCATACCATGTATCTAACGGGAAGTTAATCTGCTATTTGGGGAGCTCCTTGGATTTTCCCACCCCACTGGTTAGTATAAAAGTCTTCATAGCACAGAGAAAGCCCCTTTGATCTTCCACCAATAGTGGTTACTGCAGTTCTATTGTTTCTATGTTAAGAATTATCATGGAAGAGCCAGGCACCCTTTTGAAAAGAGTAGTGTTATGGTATGGAGTCCAAACTTCCAGAGTGTACCACAAAGTCATTTCTCACCTCTCCTGCATGACTGAAGGAAGGCTAATACACAAAACAAAACCAACAGTCTCCTTCCTCATGTAAGGGAAACTTTCCCTTCTTTCCCTTTCTAACATATCTGCATTGAAAACTCAGCCCCTACCTTCCTATCCCACACCCCCAAATACCCCACTTTTCACTACCCTTCGGACAATCTTCTAAGATGTTTAAGTTTTCTGAAACAAAAGACTGGAAGGTAAATGTTTGGAATATAGAAAAGACTCAATGAATTAAAGCTTTTAAATGTTGTTATTGTTATAATTATTATTGTTATACCAAATCTCTAATATTAGTTCTAGTTTTTAAATTATGTAAAGAGACTAATTTCTCACCAGTATTAAGGCGATGGTGGGTTTGGTTTTCATGTGACTTTACCTTTTATTTAGAAATAGTATCTTTTTATTTTTTTTGGTAACTCTAAGTCTATGAGCAAACCACTTAACCAATTCTAAAAAGGTGAAAAAATGTATAAGCAAAATTAGCTTCGCTTAGAAAAGTGTAAGTAAAACAACTTAGAAAAAGTTGTCAGTAAATTTTAGTTCCCTTCTGCCTAGTCTTAATTTCTATACACTTAAATCCTTGCTTACTTAGTACAATTATTGTAAAAAATCAGTGAAAGAAAATGCTCTGTGCTGTTTATAAAATGTAAGATATGATTTAATATATATTCATAAATAGCTTTTGACTTCTTAGAAAGTTGTTCAAGTTTATGTTCACCATACCGCATGACTGAACATCTAAAATGATCATGTTTGTGTGATGAAACAAGTGAATGCTTGCAGCCTATGAAGAGAAGATCAGAGTACTGGAACGCTGTAATTCAAATCTGGTAGCTCTGTTGATCTTGTTTTTAAAATGTCTTAAAACTATGTTACTGTGAAAGCAAAACTAGAAGCTGCCTAGTTTGTAGTCCTAAAAGCAATATCACTTATATTTCATTTTTTTATTCAATTGCTCATTAGAGGAATTGATGTTTATGACATGCCTTTTTAGTGTTTATAATCTCTGAGTCTTTTTGCCGTTGTTATGGGCAACAGTGGGAAACTAATGATGACTAAGACAAGGTTAGCTAAAGATGGGGATTAAACATTTAGAGATTAAAGAATTTTTAAAAACAGCTTATAAATGGATATGGATATGCCTCTGTACACATGTGTACACACACACACACATACGTATTCCCAAACAAAACAGCCCATGTATTTAATTACATCTTCATTGATAAGTATGTTTCAAAGGTATTCATTTCTGACTCACATAATTTTATCAATCCCATTTCATATAGTCATGTTACCCATCTTTTTAAAAGTAATTTTTACTTGCTTATCACTTGGGACTTTTAAAGCAGATTTAAATACTTTGATACATACATTTGAAGTAAGTGCAGCCTGTTTCAAACACTTATTTAATGTTTCATGGGATGGGAATTTAGCAAAAATATCCCTTTAAAATTACTTCTTCAAGCGCAGAGTAACAGTGTTCAGATGTATCCAAGCATCCACAGAGCTCACCACATGCACGGGGATGTGATCATTTAGAAGCTCGGCTGGGCAGTGTGTGTGAGGCATAAGAGCTGCTCAGCGGGCCCAGTCTTACGCAGAATCAGCACAGTCAGATCCATCAGTAAACTCTTGTGTCTAACTCTCTGTTACAGCAGCCCTTCTGGTACCCCACATTTAAAGAGAATATCCAATAAAGTCCATATGCGTATTTAAATATTTAGGATGCCATTTTGATGTTTAAAATTCCTGTTATGATATTACAAATACTCAGAGTTTATAAAAATCAGAATAGTGCTCTAAAAGCAAATACTGTTTTATCTTTTGAAGCAATAGAATTGTGAAACATTTGATGATATATGACTGGGGTAATATGTTATGTAGTACCTAGGGCCAGAGTGGTTGATTTTAAGATGCCATTGTGTTGGTACATTTATACTTAAAAAGAGAAGGTTGTTTCTATGCAAGGTAAGTAGTATGCATATAATAATGGCAATGTAATACATCGAAAAGAACAGAAAAATACAAGACAAATATAGCTTTGTAACAGTAGTATATATACATTTAAAATTTATTCTTTAATGTAAGTAAAATATATTTTTATGAAATTCCACATTTCAGGGATATAACATATTGTCTCTAAGCATTTAAGTCATTTGGCTAAAAATAAGGATAGAATAAGTAGCTATCAGTAAAATTCAAAGGGAGATGTGAGTCAGCAAACTCAGAATGCTATATTACAAAATAATTATACAATACAATGCTGTTAAAGTATTTTCCATATTTTTGATTAAATTTCCATACATTCTAACATAGGATTTCATCAACAATGTCATCTTTTACAGGACCTACCTAGATCACACCAAACAGTATATATTTTTTATTCCTGTCAAAAACTCTAGCTACCAAGAAGTTGATCACATAGATATTCAGGTTGCTTTAATTTTCCAACACCAGTTAGTTAATGTTATGTATTTTAAAAATCTTTTATATTTGTTAGTCTTCTCAGCGTATTAATAGACTGATCAGTAGGCTAAATAAGTTCTAATAATATAAGAAGCAGATGTATAGAAATCTGTTAACATGAATTTTCAATCATATTCTGAGAAAATAGGAACTCCCACTGGAAATGGAAATCCAAATTGTTCACATTTTTAGGGAAAATACACATAGCCTCTACCTAACAATTTCACTGCTAAACACTAAGCCACCAGTATATTTGAAAAAGTACATCAATAAATATGTAAGGGAATATTTATTGTTTATACTATGTGTATTGAGGTAGGGGTGTGGGTTAAAACCAACAAATATTAATTAATAGAGGACTGATTATTAAATTTTGTTACATTCATACAAAAAACTACTCTGGAAATGTTAAAAATAATGAGGTTGTACAAATTTAGTGCAGGCATGGGAACTATATTATAAAAATAATATCAGTAGCTAAAAATATTTTTCTGGAAGGATAAGCAAGATAATGCTTTCAATAATATATTTGGGGAGAAGTATTCAGTATTAGTGAGGTTAAAAAGCTATGGGGTGACATTCATTTTTATTTCATACCTTAATGGATTGGTTGATTACTCTTACCTTTGCATGCATTAAATCTATGCTTATTTTTAATATTCAGAGTGATTATAAGGCATAATAGATCAATTTAATATTAATTTGTATTATTATTTTTAAAATGAATAAGTACTATTAAACATTTAAAAATCAGATGCCAGCCAGAGCACAATTTTATTTTATTAAAAAAAATCACTGTAAAACTAGTTTACTTCTTATGGAATCTCTTATTCAGCTCTAGAAGTTTGAAAACTTGAATCTCCTATTTCTTCATCTATTGATATTCAAAAATTTACAGAAACGATTCACTTGTTTAATATTTTAGTACTATCTTCTAGGGAAAAATGATTACGAATATTGAAAAAGTCACTATTACGTAGAAGTATAATGATTTTACAGATTAGAACAAAAAAAATAACCACTTTCACCCAAAGTGTTGATTATCATTTCAATTCATGAATTTCACCATTGGCACCTCCTTATATAATTCTGAATTCAGACATTTGCTTTACTAATTAAGTACTTTCTAATATTTAAAAAAAGAAATTGAGGCCACTTTTGCAACGGGTGACACATGTTAACATAATTTTGTGAAACTGAAAGTTTTGCACAATTGTATTTTTACTACTTTCAGTAATTTCTAAAGTTATCTGTAGCAGCCTATTAAAGTTTTCCTGTTACAATTTTGGATCAGTAACAACTAATAAAGATAATTTCTTGGTTTCGATATATATATTCTCATTAAATAAAGAAGCATTAAACTATTTACATACTTCATTAAATAAAACTGAATTAGCTATAGATATTTATGCAAACTTCTAACAGTTGCTCCAAAAGCAAACAAGAGGGAGGCATGTCCTCGTATCATGACACTTGTTCCTCTACAAATTTAGGAGAAATGGAAATATTTTATTTTCTACTCTGAATTCCTTTCAGTGCAGAAGAAGGAGAATGCGAGGTCTCTGCAATGCCCACCCAATCTACAGTGCTTGGGCCCATGTTTGGGAGCTGGGAGAGGGGAACACAAATATTCATGTTGATGGGATGGATTTACATAGTACATCGAAAAGAACAGAAAAATACAAGACAAATATAGCTTTGTAACAGTAGTATATATACATTTAAAATTTATTCTTTAATGTAAGTAAAATATATTTTTATGAAATTCCACATTTCAGGGATATAACATATTGTCTCTAAGCATTTAAGTCATTTGGCTAAAAATAAGGATAGAATAAGTAGCTATCAGTAAAATTCAAAGGGAGATGTGAGTCAGCAAACTCAGAATGCTATATTACAAAATAATTATACAATACAATGCTGTTAAAGTATTTTCCATATTTTTGATTAAATTTCCATACATTCTAACATAGGATTTCATCAACAATGTCATCTTTTACAGGACCTACCTAGATCACACCAAACAGTATATATTTTTTATTCCTGTCAAAAACTCTAGCTACCAAGAAGTTGATCACATAGATATTCAGGTTGCTTTAATTTTCCAACACCAGTTAGTTAATGTTATGTATTTTAAAAATCTTTTATATTTGTTAGTCTTCTCAGTGTATTAATAGACTGATCAGTAGGCTAAATAAGTTCTAATAATATAAGAAGCAGATGTATAGAAATCTGTTAACATGAATTTTCAATCATATTCTGAGAAAATAGGAACTCCCACTGGAAATGGAAATCCAAATTGTTCACATTTTTAGGGAAAATACACATAGCCTCTACCTAACAATTTCACTGCTAAACACTAAGCCACCAGTATATTTGAAAAAGTACATCAATAAATATGTAAGGGAATATTTATTGTTTATACTATGTGTATTGAGGTAGGGGTGTGGGTTAAAACCAACAAATATTAATTAATAGAGGACTGATTATTAAATTTTGTTACATTCATACAAAAAACTACTCTGGAAATGTTAAAAATAATGAGGTTGTACAAATTTAGTGCAGGCATGGGAACTATATTATAAAAATAATATCAGTAGCTAAAAATATTTTTCTGGAAGGATAAGCAAGATAATGCTTTCAATAATATATTTGGGGAGAAGTATTCAGTATTAGTGAGGTTAAAAAGCTATGGGGTGACATTCATTTTTATTTCATACCTTAATGGATTGGTTGATTACTCTTACCTTTGCATGCATTAAATCTATGCTTATTTTTAATATTCAGAGTGATTATAAGGCATAATAGATCAATTTAATATTAATTTGTATTATTATTTTTAAAATGAATAAGTACTATTAAACATTTAAAAATCAGATGCCAGCCAGAGCACAATTTTATTTTATTAAAAAAAATCACTGTAAAACTAGTTTACTTCTTATGGAATCTCTTATTCAGCTCTAGAAGTTTGAAAACTTGAATCTCCTATTTCTTCATCTATTGATATTCAAAAATTTACAGAAACGATTCACTTGTTTAATATTTTAGTACTATCTTCTAGGGAAAAATGATTACGAATATTGAAAAAGTCACTATTACGTAGAAGTATAATGATTTTACAGATTAGAACAAAAAAAATAACCACTTTCACCCAAAGTGTTGATTATCATTTCAATTCATGAATTTCACCATTGGCACCTCCTTATATAATTCTGAATTCAGACATTTGCTTTACTAATTAAGTACTTTCTAACATTTAAAAAAAGAAATTGAGGCCACTTTTGCAACGGGTGGCACATATTAACATAATTTTGTGAAACTGAAAGTTTTGCACAATTGTATTTTTACTACTTTCAGTAATTTCTAAAGTTATCTGTAGCAGCCTATTAAAGTTTTCCTGTTCCAATTTTGGATCAGTAACAACTAATAAAGATAATTTCTTGGTTTCGATATATATAGTCTCATTAAATAAAGAAGTATTAAACTATTTACATACTTCATTAAATAAAACTGAATTAGCTATAGATATTTATGCAAACTTCTAACAGTTGCTCCAAAAGCAAACAAGAGGGAGGCATGTCCTCGTATCATGACACTTGTTCCTCTACAAATTTAGGAGAAATGGAAATATTTTATTTTCTACTCTGAATTCCTTTCAGTGCAGAAGAGGGAGAATGCGAGGTCTCTGCAATGCCCACCCAATCTGCAGTGCTTGGGCCCATGTTTGGGAGCTGGGAGAGGGGAACACAAATATTCATGTTGATGGGATGGATTTACATAGGAAACAATCCTGGCTCTGCTGGGTGTCAGCTCTGCTGTCCTGATGGATGTTTAGATACCCCTCCCCCCCACCAATCCTCTTCCCTTCCAGGGGTCTGAAGCATCCCTGGGCAGGGCTAGCATTTGAGCCTCTTTCTTAGCTTGATCTTATTATCTTGGGCTCAGGACCGTAGGATGGAGCAATAAATGTCTGGGGCAAACACAGCCCTTCCTTTAGGGATCTCCTTTTGGAATCTAAGGAGAGGAACAGTGGAATTGAGGGTGGGGTCTGACACTCCTATCTATAACACTACAAGAAGTGGGCAAAGGGGTGTGTCAAATCTCCAAGAGGGCACCTAGGTTCCTGTTACTGGAGGAATGGGAAGGGAGTTGATTCCTCCAAAAGGCACCTGCACACAGGCTCTACCCTTCCTCCCTTGTCTGAATCTGCCCTATCAATGAGCTTGGATGTTCACATTGGATGTTCACATTGGAGAAGTGAGGCATAGACTACCTTTGAAGAGAAGAGAGAGGTGGCTAGAGTTTCTGCCACTTCCCCCGTTCTCTTGAGATCCTCCCGAGTCCAGGAGAAACAGCAGCTCCTCGATCACTGAAGAGTTTTGGAGAGGAGGAGAGACAGCACAACTCACTTCTGATTGCCCTGGAGCTTCCTAGGAAGTTGTCTCAAGAAGAAATGGAGACAATCATTTTTTAAAATGTTAAATGATAGGCACCTACTAATATTACTGAAGCAGGTTTGTTTGGCAGCAAGCCAAACGCTGAGATGCCGAGGTTTGTCACAGAGAAAGGGTTAATTCAGGAGGCAGCCAAGAGAAGAGATGGGAGAACAAATCTCAAATCACCTCCCCAAAGACTAGGGGCTTGGGATATTTATGGGTGCATATAGGGTGGTCAGAGGTGCAGGGGAAGGTGATTGAAGGCAGGCAAAAGGCCAGGGGATTGTTTCTCTTCTCAGGCTTATCTGAGTCACATGCTTCTTCATGGGACTCAGGTTCAGAAAATGGCAGTGTTAGCATGATCCGAGGGTGGAGTTTTCAGTTCGCTGATGTCAAAATGTCATTCATCCATCCATCCATCCATCCATCCGTCCATCCATCCAGCACTCAGGCAGGCCCAGTTGAATGTTTGGTGGTCTTGACCAGTTTTAGCTGGGCAAGAACAAGCTCCAAGTTCCTGAAAACAACTTAGGCAACCTTTACTACAGCAACCCATACCTCAGAAGTGTTATATTTATAGGGGGGCGATTGAAGGAATCTTGTGATATATTGTCTAAGCTACATGAAGCTCGGATGGTATGCAGTTTGCAAGAACAATTAAATCAAGCTTGACCTCGGTCAGTGAAGGTAGGTTACAAAAATATATGCACCCCAGTGTTCATAGAAGCATTATTTACAATAACCAAGATATGGAAGCAACCTAAATGTCCATCAACAGATGAATGTTATGTGGTACATATAAGTAAAATGGAATACTACTCAGCTATAAAAAGAATAAAATTTTGCCATTTGCAGCAACATGGATGGACTTGAAAGGTCTTACGCTTAATAAGTCAGAAGAGAAAGGCAAATACTGTATGATATCACTTATATGTGGAATCTAAAAATTACAACAAACTAGTGAACATAACAAAAAAAGAGGAAGACTCACAGATATAAAGAGCAACTAGTGGTTACTAGAGGGGAGAGGTAAGGGGGGAAGAAGCCATATAGGGGTAGGGGATTAAGAGGTACAAATTATTATTGTACAACACAAGGAATATAGCCAATATTTTATAAAAGATATAAATGGAGTATAACCTTTGAAAATTGTGAATCACTATGCTGTACACCTGTAACTTGTATAATGTTGTACATCAACTATACTTCAATAAATAAAATCAATTATAAACTTTAAAAGTGCAGACAATTAAAAAATATGTAGACCATATGTTTCATCTATTCATAGGAAACTTTTCTAAGGAAAAAAGGGGGATGAAAGAATATATGTATGAGATACTATTTATCATAATAATCTAATAAAAAAATTGGAAAATTTATGTATGGCTAATTTAAATTAAAAATAAAGTATGTATTTAATAAATATATTATGATAAATTACAGACAGAGATTATATTCAACAATAAATCCTTTAGAGATGAGTATAGATGTATATGTGATAATATTCTATTCTAACCTTTGTTTGTTTTCAATTAATATATTTAGGGTGTCCTAAAGGGAATAAATGATCAGTTCATGAGGCATACATTTTTTCTAATACTCTGCCATTCAATTTCGTTCTACTCTTCTGTAGATAAGCAGGTTCTTTTCTTTAATACTTTGGTATTTAGAGCAGTTTTAGGTTCACAGCAAAATTGAGGAAGGTACAGAAGTTTCCCATATGCCCACGTACCCACACATGCACAGCCTCTTTGTTATGAATATCCTCCATCAGAGTGGTACATGCAAATTTGGGGAAGTACCAAGGAGTGCAGTTACTGGACTGTAGGTAAGAGTGTTTAGTTTTATAAGGAACTACCGAACTGTCTTCTAACGTGGCCGTGCCCTTTTGCGTTCTCACCAGCAATGCATGAGAGTTCCTGTTGTTTCACATCCTCGCCAGCCTTCGGTGTTGTCAGTATTCCGGATTTTGGTCATTCTCATAGGAGTATGGTGGTATCTCGTTTTCATTTGCATTTCCCTGATGACAGATGATGTGGAACATCTTTTCATATGCTTGTTGCTATCTGTATATCTTTTTTGGTGAGGTGTCTGTTAAAGTCTTTGGCCCACTTTTAGATGGGGTTGGCTGATTTCTTATGGTTGAGATTTCTTTTTATGCTTTGGATAGCGGTTCTTTATCACATATGTCTTTTGCAAATCTTTTCTTGTAGTTTGTGGCTGGTTTCATATTACTGTATAAGCAATTACTAGTCCATATTGAAAACAAGGTAGAATTTGTCATGGCTAGTACATTAAAAGCAGCAAACACAGCATGCTGGTTATAATATTCTCTAAGATAACTAAAAATTATTTACATTTAATTATGAATAAGGGCTAAACTTTCATTTAATTATGAATAAGGGCTAAACTTTAGATGGATGGGATTTGAAATATGGTAGACATAAATATTCAGAATTACAGGATACACACACACACACACACATACACTTATGTCTCTTATTTGGATCGTCTTCTTAGAGCTAATGGAATTATGTGATTTTATAACATTCTGGTTTATATTCTAAATATATTTATGAACTAATATATAAGATGAAATGAATGCTTATAAGGAAAGATCAAATCTTATGGAAAAATGCATTAAATTTATGAACTAATTTTGTTTCATCTTTGGAGCTTTGGTTAGCATATTGAAGGAAATACTCCTATCAGTCATCAATCTTGTGTCATAGTGGTTAAAAAATTTATTAACTTGAAATGTTATTCTTGTTAAAGATAATTTTTTATTGCTCTCATGAAGAACAGGATGTCATTTCTCTTGTGATATTTTGGTGACAGCAGTATTCTAGAGACATAAACTAAACTTTTGATAAAAGATGTTCAGGAGTTTAAGAACCAATTATTTTCATTTCTGATTTTAGTGGTGGTTTTGGACTCAGCGCAAAATGATAGATAATGCATCTTAATAACCTTTCTTTGGAAATTATTTAGATACACAAAACCCCTAAGCAATCCTCCTATGCATTTTGAATTTCATAAAATACAGAAGAATACTTTCAAATCCAATTACTATATATCTCATACAAATTTGTTGGGGATGGAGAGGAGTAATTCTTGAAAAGTATTCTGTCACAATTTGATGAAAAAGGATATCATTCAAATGCAGAAGATGATGAGATAACACTAGCGCCCTAAAATTAACCAAAGGTCCAGAAGACCGTCAAGCTGGAAGGGAAGAAAATAAAGTTGTGCCATTTTTTTTTTTAATCACTGCCGAATTTAATGTTGTCAAACTTAGTATTCATTAATAAGTCATTACATATGGAAACAATAAGTAGATTAGATTCTCCTCATGTCACAAATGTTCCCAATATAAATGAAAATTATTGAAAAATCATAGCTAATTGCAAATTAAATAAATTACTCGTAACCAAAGCTTTTCAAGGGCAAAATTAGAAAAATTTTTCCTATTTTTTTAATCTCAGGTTTTTTGGGGGGAGGGGTTAATCGAGGTGTAGTTAATTTAGAATGTTCTGTTAGTTTCAAGTGTACAGCAAAGTGATTCGGTGTGAGTGTGCATGTGTGTGTGTGTGTATATATATATGTATATATATTCTTTTTCAGAATATTTTCCATTATAGGTTATTACAAGAATTTGAGTATAGTTCCCTGTGCTATACAGTAGGCCCTTATTAGTTACCTATTTTATATATAGTAGTGTGTGTATGTTAATCCCCAACTCCTCATCTAGGGTAATTTAGCAATTTGGGAAATTGTGCTACTTTTCTTTTTTTTTTTTTTTTTTTTTTTTTTTAGTGGTACGCGGTACGCGGGCCTCTCACTGTCGTGGCCTCTCCCGTTGCGGAGCACAGGCTCCGGACGCGCAGGCTCAGCGGCCACGGCTCACGGGCCCAGCCGCTCCGCGGCACGTGGGATCCTCCCGGACCGGGGCACGAACCCGTGTCCCCTGCATCGGCAGGCGGACTCTCAACCACTGCGCCACCAGGGAAGCCCCGCCCCTGTGCTACTTTTTAATTAAACAATTTACATTATTAAAAATGTTACCATTATTTAAATTCATGGAACTTGAATGTATGAATATAAAAGAAACAATTGTTTAATTATGTCTTGTCAATGTAGTAGTAAATTAATTTAAAGTAGCTTTCCGTGAATAAATATAGAATAAGCATACTAATTTGAACATAAATTTGTTCTTCTTACCTATAACAGGTTTAGGTAAGTTGGAAAGATGTATTTAAAATATATGCTGTTGTTTTCCCTGTTTTCCTTTTAGTTTTAAATCAAGAGTTGCTGTGCTACAATTCCCCCCCCTCACATAATGCTCTAAATCTCAGGTTGTGGAGTTCACTTTTCTCATTTAAAGGCGTGAATATAACTGCTATAAATGGCTCAGCCATCTCTGGAATCATAACACAGCTGTCTGAATTCTATCTATGGTGATAAGTAGCTGTCTTTCTGAATCAGCTTTTATTACTGACTATGGTGACCTCAACTTGGTATTGATTTGGCCACCATTAGATGAAGAAGATTTCTATTATCTGCTGTCTCACCCATTACCATCAGTTTTCAAAATATTTTCTAAAATATCAGAGGCAAATAATTTTATTCTCTGAAGAATCATAAAACTTGACAGAAAGAATTTCAGAACACGATAGGGTGAGAAATGTATTCTTAGTTTGTAGCTACATTTTAAAAAGACCAAGTACTTATCTAGGTTGACATCCTCTTATAGCAGAATAATTACTGTATAAACTATACTGAAAAATTTGTTTTATAAAAGGTATTTAACAAAGTATATGTAATTATTAAAAATAATCTCCACTGATATTATTTTAGCTTCATCTCAATGTGTTATAAAATATTACTGGTTACTATTATTATTAATGTATATACTATGAAAATCACCCTTTTGATGTACAGTTATTTATATTTTATACATGAAAGGTTTCTAATAACCACAACCACAGGCAATTAACACATATTTCAAACACCCCAAAGAATTCTGTATGCTGTTGCTACATTTCTGCCTTTTCTAGAAGGTCAAATAAATAGAATCATAGAGGATGTCACCTTTTGAGTCTGGATTCTTCCAGTTAGCATATTGCCTTTGAGAATTTTTCATTTTGTGGTTAGGGAATACTTCACTGAGTGTTGTAACACAGTTTGTTTATCCATTTATTTATTAATGGACATTGAGATTATTTCCAGGTTTTGGTAACTATCAATAATGCCGCTTTAAAACATTTATGTTTAGGTTTTTATATGAACATAGTTTTCATTTCCTTAGCATAAATACCTAGAATAAGTGCAAATCCCAGGTGATTCAGTAAGTATTTTTAAGTTTAAAAGAAACTACAACACCATATTTCAGGGAAACCATATCATTTTGCACTGTCACCATCAATGTCTGAGTGCTTCTCTTGTTCTGCATCCTTGCTCTTTAAAAAAATATTTAGCCATTCTAATAGGTGTATAATGGTATATTGTTTTGTGTTTATTAATTTGCATTTCCTTAATGACTAAATGGCTAATAATGATGGGCATTTTTTTCATTTGCTTATTTACATCTTATTTATCTTCTTTGGTGAAGTGCCTGTTCAAATCTTTTGCGCATTTTTACACTGGTTTGCTGGTTTTCTTATTATTGTGTTTTGAGAGTTCTTGGACTGATATTTATTTTGCAAATATTTCACCCCAGTCTATATAGCCTGCCTTTTTATCCTCTTAACAGTGGCCTTCACAGACAAAGATTTTTTGTTTTTGATGAAGTCTTATTTACTGACTTTTCTTGTATAGATTGTGCTTTGGATGTCAAATCTATGAAATCTGCCTAATTAACCGTTATAAAGATATTTTCCAATGCTTTCTTCTAAGAGATTTGTAACTGTATGTTTTATCTTAAGGCCAATAATGTATTTTGAGTTAATTTTTATACAAGTTGTAAGTTGCAGGTTTGTTTTGTTTTGTTTATTTCTTGCCTATGGCTACCCAGTTCTTACAGGTTCATTTGTTGACAAGAGTACTCTTTGTCCATTGAATCACCATTGTATATTGGTCAATAAATCAATTAAAAATATATGTGTTCATTTATTTCTGGATCTTCTATTCTGTTCTATTTGTTCAGCCTTACCTTTCATCAATATCATACTGTTTGGACTGCTATAGAATTAGATTATTTCTTAAAGCCTGAAAAAGTGAGTTCACCAACTTTTTTTTTTCAAAACTGTTCGGATATTCAAGTTCCTTTAACTTTCCATAAAAGTTTTAGAATCAACTTGTCAATATTTACAAAATATCCTGTTGGGATTTTGCATGAGGATTGCATTAAATTATAAATCTATTTGAAGAAAAGTAAATTCCTTAACTATAATGAGTCTCCTAAATATGAACACAACACGTCGTCCTATTTACTCATGTCTTCTTTGATCTCTTTCATAGACATTTCTTAGCTTTCAGCATACAGATTGTGCACATCTTGTATAAGATTTATACCTAAGCATTTCACATTTGTGAGAGCTATTGTAGATGATATTGCTTCTTAAAATTTTAGCTGACGTTTATTCCTATTATATTAGAAATTTAAGTTTTATAAATTTGATCTTATATCTTCTAAACTTGTTAATGTCACATTATTTCTATGAGCTATTTTGTAGATTCCTTGGGATTTTCTACGTACACAATTATGTCATCTGTGAATGAAGATAGATTAATTTCTCCCTCTCTAATCTGAATATATTTTATCTCATTTTCTTGTCTTAGTGAAATTGCTAAGACTTCCAAGAAAATATTCAACATGAGCGGTGAGAGAATAAAACTACAAACAAAACCAATACCCCTCCTGAACACAGGGACAAAACCTCAATAAAGTATTAGCAAATCAGATCCATCACACACACACACACACACACACACACACACACACACACACACACACACACACACACACACCATGACCAAGTAGGTTTTTCCAGGAATGCAAGATTTGAACATAAAAACATAAAATAATGTAATTCACCATGCTAACAGATATAACAAGACTAAACACATAATACTGTCTATAGATACAGATTTATTGGCTAATTTCCCATTTTAGAGAGAGAATATTGAGTCATTCTCATTAAGTATAATGTTAGCTCTTTGCCTTTTAGACATAACCTTTATCAAATTAAGGAAGCTCTTTTGTTTTCCTAGGTTATTTTTTATCATTAATGGATGTTGACTTAAAAAGAAATTGCTTGCTCATGATATATATAGATATAAATAAAGAAACAGATACAGAGACAGATATAGATGTAGATCCAGGTATAGATTGCTGGATTCAGTTTGCTAAATTTTTTTGAAGAACTTTGTGTCTATATTCAGGATAAATATTGTTCCATACATTTGTTTTATCCTAATATATTTATTCTAATACATGAGTTTGCTTCTTAAAAGAAGTTTTGCTCTTCTATTTTCTGCAAGAATATTTGAAGAGTGTTACTTCTCCCTTAAGTGTCTGGTAGATTTCAACAGTGCAGCCATGTAGAAGTGGTGTTTTCTATTTGGAAGTTCTTTAACTGTAAATGTAATATTTTAAAATACATATATGGCTATTCAGGTTAAATATTTTTCCTGTATGAGCTTGGTAATTTCTGTCTTTGAGAAATGAGTCCATTTTATCAGTTTTTTCTATTATGTGCATACAACTGTTTGTAGTACTTCCCCACCCTTTAATATCTGTGGAGGCAGTGGTGATATGTCCTCTTTTTTCCTGATGTTCGTAATTTGTGCCTTCTTTTTTTAAAAACATTTTCATTAAGAAATAAAGGAACTATATCCATTTATACCGTGATATTTGTTACAATTTTCTTTCCTAAAATGAAAAGTATCTCTTATGACATTAATACTTCAAAAATTACCAACAAAATGAGATATGTCAATATTGAAACATGAAATAAGTAGAGATACATTGCTGATATATGAAAGTTGTCAGTTTTATTGGTGTATATAGAATTCTCTTGTACTCCAAGTAATAAAAAGTGTACTGTGTTCTAATTGAAAAGAAATCATTCTACTGTCACTTCTCTCTCTAACCTAAATATCTACTAAATTCTGCAATAGTAAGTTGTTCATTATATTAATAGTAACTCTAGTTGTCTACAGAGTATTATGTAATTATTTTGTTTATTTCTTATGTTAGTATCTTTTAGTGGGCTTTTAAAGATATAATTTGCTCTAATTTAATTAGCATTTTAAGACGAAGTCAAGTGCTTTTAAAATTCACAGAATTTAATATTATACTTGTTTAATATAATTTAATATTACCAATATTTGCTGATCTCTACAGAAAAGTCTTCCAAAATACTCCTGGAAGGAGGACAATATTTTTTAATTGAGATATAATTGACATGGAATGTTATATTAGTTTCAGGTGTACAACATAATGATTTGATATTTACATGTATTTCAAAATGTTCACAGCAATAAGTTTAGTTAACATCCATCACCATACATAGCTACAATTTTTTTTCTCTGTATGACAGTTTTTAAGACCTACTCTCCTAGTAACATTCAAATATACAATACAGTATTATTAACTATAGTCACCTTGTTGTATGTTATATCCCTATGACATTTATTTCATAACTGGAAGTTTGTACTTTTTGACTATTTCACCCACCCCTTATTCTCTGCCTCTGACAATGACCAATCTGTTCTCTGTATGTATTGGACAATTTTATCATCAAATAAATTTACAAAATACTCTGCTATGTTCAGAACAGCATAGTACAGGTATACAGGACAGGTTGTCCAATGCAAAATGGTCCCATTTAAAAGAAACATTTCATATATATACACTACTAAATGTAAAATAGATAGCTAGTGGGAAGCAGCCGCATAGCACAGGGAGATCAGCTCAGTGCTTTGAGACCACCTAAAGGGTTGGGATAGGGAGGGTGGGAGGGAGATGCAAGAGGGAGGAGATATGGGGATATATGTATATGTATAGCTGATTCACTTTGTTATACAGCAGAAACTAACACACCATTGTAAAGCTATTATACTCCAATAAAGATGTTAAAAAGAAAAAGAAACAATTCACGTCATAGATACATAATGATAGATTAAAGGGCAGGGGCAGGTGAGAGATTCCTTGGAGAGATCTTAGCACAGCAGAGGAGAGACTCCCCCTCCACATAAACGCACATGTTCTCACAAGGCCATGAACTCACCTAATAATACATGAAAGCACTTTTTCTCGATGGAATAGAAAAATACATCTATCCTGACCATGCATCAGGTGTACTATGTCCCAAGGTCATTTTCTTTTCCAATCTACTTCTTGATTCTTATCCTTGGCTAACGTCAAATCCAATAATTTTCCTTCAATTTAGGGGGGGGAAGATTTGGATTGTTTCTACTACTAATGGGGTAAATGACAGACCAATTTTCTGACGTGTGGGAGTGGTTAGAGATTGGGTTCAAGCATTTGCAGTGTCACAGCCTCTGCCACCAGGGGTCGGAAATGTTCCTCCTGCAAGACCAAGCTGCCAGGGCACTTCTTTCTAACTTGCATGTAAGTGCTATAGGGACTATCCCTTTCTTGGAGATTCCTAATGCATATATAAAAGTCAAATCTAAAAATCGTAGCAGGAAAAAAAAGATAAAGTATGTTTGGACTCAACATTTAACACAGACATGCCCAGCCTGATTATCTATCCTTTTATTGAAAATTGATGATGCTTGTTAAAATAATCTAAAAATTCCCAGAGTTTTGAAAAGATCAATTTTGATTTGATCCAATGTTAACAAGCTCACTTAATTTTGTTTCCTTAAAATTTTGTCCCATGTGACATTCGTGAATGTACCTTAAGAATAGGGCTTTTGTCTTTTTTTTTTCCCTTCCTTTTCTTTTTCTACCCCTGACTCTAAGCATGGGAACTGGCATATTTTAGGTGCTTAAATAAATGATTGTTGAATAAATAAAATAAAGCTTTAAAAATTTTTAATTATTCTATCATGGTGTATTTTTCCTAAAAATAAAACCAAAAAGGCACTGTTATTTAAAAGAAATTCTGTTTAAAATAAGAACTAGAGAACTTAAGACAGTCACCACTGTGACCACCTGCCAATAGGAGGCTGCTGGAAGAACACTAACCTGCTAAACACTGAGAGCTTCAACACAGTCTTTTAAAGTCGCTGTCTGAGTGACTTATTTTGGAGTTTCATTATGCTCTCGAACATTCCACCAGTTTGTCATTTTGAAGAAAAGGTCATTAGTCCTAAACACTAACGGTATCCCTCCAGTTATAACTAATTATATAGATGATTTTAGCCTCAGTTTGTTCATCCACAAAATAGGTGATTTGGACTAAATTATTTTTACTGTTCTTTACAATTCTAAGCATGTAAAAGGTTTGATACTTTTTATTTACAGTACCTGGCAAGTAGATTTCATTCAATGAATAACCTATTATAAGACCAAAATATTAAAACAATTAGTGCAATGACTGCTGAATAATGAGCTATTGTTATTGACAAAATTAATATGATACAGTAGAAAGAAAATAATCTTTAGAATTAACTAAATATGATCTTGAATCCCCTGTTTGCTTCTTACTAGCTATGAGATCTTAGATAAGTTTATTAAGAATTTTGAAAATTTATATACTCCATTATGGAGACAATGAGACATAAACTGTGTTGCCTATAGTTATAATAAAAGTGTTAGCTTTCCTACATTATCCTTACCTGCTAACTTGTGCAATTATTTTATTGTGCATGAGAATAGATCCCAGTAACTATTTTAATGTGACATAAGCCCATGCTTTCCAGCTCTGATAGTTTCCCAGTGGTAGTATCTAACGATGCCCAGTTTCTCTTAAGATTTATCCATATAGTTCTTGGCCTCCTAGGAGCCAAGTGATTTACTTTTACCCTCACGAGCATGAATACTAGGCTGTGTTTATGGTAGTCCTCCTTTCAAGCTCTGTATTTAAACCATGCACAGAACTTTCAGAAAGTAGCTCCAAGTTCTCCAGAGAAAAACCTAGAAGCATTTCTTAGCTTCACCACATTTTGTCGTATTTAGCTTTTCCACAGTTCATTTTTGCTTACTCTGAGACAAAACACAATGCCAATACTCCCTGAGATCAGGTTAAAACCTCGAACATTCAGAGGTTTTCTTTCCTGTCTGTCATATGGTGTAAAATGTGTCCCAGAGGCAATTTCCCAACTCAGGTATGCAGAGGACGTGAAAGCATTTCCAGAGATCTTTCAGCTCCCTAAATAAAACCCATAAGCCATGAGGAAAAGCAGAGTCCAGCCAGACCAGACGTGGGCATCCCATAGGTCTTCCATGCAGGTACTCAGACTAATCTCTAATAATTGCACGCGTATTTAAGGTTATTGCACAGATTACATTTAATATACCTGTGCTCACCATCTGCTATATCTCTTGGGGAGTGACATTGAACATTTGGGGATTCTGTTTTGTAAGCAACAATGTTTTAAGCTCATAAAGTATGAATGAAATATTTAATCACACATGAGACATTTATACTATACCAGTTCTGGGAGAATTGTGACAAATTATAGAGGCAAGGAATATACACAGGTATGCACACCCCAGATATACCACCTTTCAATAAATTATTTCATTTTTACTGATTTTGTTAAAGAACAAAGGTTTTTTTTTTTTTTAATGTAGCATCAATTCAGGCAGAAGAAAGACAGAAATTCCATCCTCCCAAGCAGATGTCAAAAACATTTAAACAGCTGTCAGACCAGTTCAAACTGTCATCAGAAGTGACCTTAAACCAAGTTTAGTTTTTAAATATTATTTTAAAAAAAAGAAGTGAGAAAACAACACAGTGCCGTTATGCAGATGTCTGAAATATTAAATGAAAGAATGAACATCTGTTCCGTTCCTCTTCAAACTTTAATGGTTTGGAAAGAAATTCTGTTGTCTCAGATCTTTAAGAACATCTGAGGCCCATACAGCTTCAACACCTGTGAAAGAGGCTCTCTGAAAACGTACATTCTAACTTCAAAGTCTTTTACTACCGTTCTTTGCCAAACATATGCCAACAAACAGAACTTATTATTATTTATGATATTTAAGGCCCTCTTGTAGTGTATATTTTAGAGTGAGAATAAAATCCTTTGGGCTTTACTATACTTTTATGCACAGAAAACATGTATTTTATTTTTATTAGAAATACTAAAACAGAGCAATTTGATAGCTGAGCTATCAACTGAGCTATCGGTTTTAGCTTATCTGAATACTGGATACTTAAATTATCTGTTTTTAGAGGTAGTTATACATATGGTGTAATAATTTTAAATTTAGTTCTCCTGAATATGATTATTTCATTCAGTGTTTATGAGAAAATCATTCCTTCCATAATTGAAAAAAAATATGCACAAAAGTATCAGGTTTATGTTAATGTATTATTTGAATAAAAACTATCTTGCTGATATAAATAAAATAATTCTAGACATACATTTGCCTAGTTAATGTGAAGGTGTATTTTCTGCTAATGTCTTTTACACACATATGCCTGTATGTGAGTATGTATACGTATGTGTCTGTGTATGTATAGCAGATTTCTATATGCTAGATGGTGTTACAATGTTCCAAATTTAATAAACCAAAATCTGAAATCATCTCTGTCAAAGAGATCCAATACAGATCAACTTGTGTATGTTAACATGGAGAAATTTCTGTTGCCAGATGCTTCTTCTTCTAACCTGAAAGCACCTTTAAGTTCCCCACTGATCTTTTGCATCTTTGAAGAGAAACCAAATTTAGGATTTAAAATCCTAATGGCTGTTTAAAGCCAGAATTATTTTAAGTTAAACTGGAATTTAGACACTTGCACTCCACTACATATGAGAGTTCTGAAAAGAGGCTGTAATAAACATTTCACCTGAAGAGTAGAAATAAGATTTTAAATGTCTACCGATTGAAAAATTCTAGTGAAAACAGGGAAGAATTTATAAGGAAACTACACTTTTACTCTAATGCCTGACACATGAGGGATATTTCCTTATATTTATGTTAGACTCCAAAATTCATTTTCTTCATGCGCCTAGAGATGCACATCAGTGGTTCTTAACTCTGGCTTTACATTAAAAACACTAGGAAACATTTAAGAAATCCAGATATCCAGGCTATATTCCAGATGAATTAAATTAGAATTTCTAGGTTGACACTCAGGCACCCGTAATTTTTAAAGCTTCAAACATGATTATAATAAATATCCAATTTGGGGAACCATCTGTTAAAATGTAAACAAATAATCATGTATCAAGTATAACCAAATAACCATGTGTTTTGCATTAATTTCTCTCTATTTTAGAACCTATAAAGAGCATGTTTTAATAGATAAGTGTCTATTTAATTTTATTTCCTTCTCATCTATTTTAGCTGATATTTTATAATTATACTTGTATAAAATTTGCTGAAGGCTTAACTAGTATTTCCATCTATCAGCTACTAAAGTCTCTTCACAAAACCCTTACCACAAAATATCACTAGTGAGATCTAAAATTAAATCTAAAAATTAAAAAATTGGAGAAACTTTGAAAAAATTTAATCTACCCTCATTATTTAAATTCATATTTGTATGGCATATAAACAGGTATGTTTATAATGGCAATGGCAACATGTAACTCTTTCAAACACATTATTATATATCCATTCAATAACATTACTAAATAACTTATACATTATTTTGTTTTGGTAAAAAAATAGAATATTTAGAAATATTTAGAAATGTACATGATGATGTACAGAAATATTCTGAGAGTATATAATTACACAAAATCTTAATAATCAGTATGCATAAGAGGTTGGATTTTGGATAGTATTTTTTATTCTTTATTTTATAATTTCCTACCATAAATATATATTTACTTTAAGATTATATTTTAAAATAGTTTTTGCATTTCACAAAATTTCAAAAATTGGATATTTCAAATTCTCAAAATTAATTACCTCAAAATTAATTATAGCACTCTTAAATCTTCACTACCAGTTAATTCCACCTACTTCAACCTAATTTTTCTCATTACATGCAGACTTTCCAAAGGCAGATTGGTTTAAAAAGATAATAGTGGACAATTATTGTCCCATTTCACCCTTTTCTGATTACTCCATTTGGCTAAACCCAAACTTCAGAGGAAGTTTGTTGTTTTTGTTATATTCTCTACACTTTGTTATATGACCTTGGGTAGATTGCAAAAAACATGAAAAGATTAAATTCTTCAAAAGAATATAAAGGTCCTTGAATAAAGTGTCGACATATTTGCAATAGTACTTTATTTTAGCCTGTTGGAAAAGTTTAAGATTTTACATTTCTGATCTTACTATCTGAGCCACTGCATCTCATACCAAATTATTTTAAACCTCTGTTGCTTTTTTTTTCCTAGATGTGTTACTATGAAATTCCCTGATTATTTTCCTAGTCATATTTTAAACCACTTTTAAAAAGTCAATAAAAAAGCTTCATTTTATTCTTAGTTTTACAAGAAGAAGTTATATCTTATTCAAGATATTACAGATATTTTAGAAGTCTTTAGTAATACTAAAGTATATTTTAAATACCAAAGTATATAGTAATTCTCAGTAAATTTTCTAATTAATTGAGGAATTTGTTAACAAGTATGCTTCTCATAACTGAGAACATTTCATTAACATTATATATGGTATGTAATATATACATATAATAATACATGTATATAATATAATGTGTATATATATGTTCAGTAACACTCTCTTACCATCTCAGAGACAACCAACCAACTAACCAAGCAAAAATGAAGCAAAATACAGTCACCTAAAGGTGACTTAATTCCTATTTTTAAAAATCCTTCTTATTTTAAATCATTTACTATAATAGAGTAGGTATGGTTGCTTGAGTTGTATATTTACAGTTAAACTGCTTAATGATTCTATATGGAACAGCTAAATATTTAGAAGTGCTAGGTAATATTTAATAGCTGATATTTACAACTTCCATTATTTTTTTCATACAAGTAACTGAGTTACTAACGATTGAATAATAATTATTCTCCTTCTTACATAGATTTATTAATACCTTACAAATTAAACAGCTTTATAATTTCAAAAAGTTGTTGACAACTGGTAAAATATCTTAAAAGTAATTTGTGCTTTTGTTGTTCATAATTAAAATTTGCATACTCAAATAAAGCCAAAATAAAAACTGTGTAATTCTTTTTTTTTAACATCTTGATTGGAGTATAAATGCTTTACAATGGTGTGTTAGCTTCTGCTTTATAACAAAGTGAATCAGCTTTATGTATACATATATCCCTCCCTCTTGCGGATCCCTCCCACCCTCCCTATACCACCCCTTAAGATGGACACAAAGCACCAAGCTGATTTCCCTGTGGTATGCTGCTTTTTCCCACTAGGTATTTATTTTACATTTGGGAGTGTATATAAGTCTATGCCACTCTCTCACTTAGTCCCAGCTTACCCTTCCCCCTCCCCGTGTCCGCAAGTCAATTCTCTACATCTGTGTCTTTATTCCTGTCCCACCCCTAGGTTCCTCAGAACATTTTTTTTTTCAGGACATGAATTTTTAATCTTATTTTAATTTATTTAATTAATTAATTTATTTATTTTTAACGTCTTTATTGGACTATAATTGCTTTATAATGGTGTGTTACTTTCTGCATTATAACAAAGTGAACCAGTTATACATATACATATGTCCCCATATCTCTTACCTCTTGCATCTCCCTCCCTCCCACCCTCCCTATCCCACCCCTCTAGGTGGTCACAAAGCACCGAGCTGATCTCCCTGTGCTATGCGGCTGCTTCCCACTAGCTATCTATTTTACATTTGGTAGTGTATATATGTCCATGCCACTCTCTCACTTTGTCCCAGCTTACCCTTCCCCCTCTCCATAACCTCAAGTCCATTCTCTAGTAGGTCTGTGTCTTTGTTCCCGTCTTGCCCCTAGGTTCTTCATGACAATTTTTTTTCTTTAGATTCCATAAATATATGTTAGCATACGGTATTTGTTTTTCTCTCTCTGACTTACTTCACTCTGTATGCCAGTCTTTAAGTCCATCCAGCTCACTACAAATAACTCAATTTCGTTTCCTTTTATGGCTGAGTAATATTCCATTGTATATATGCACCACATCTTCTTTATCCATTCATCTGACAATGGACACTTAGGTTGCTTCCATGTCCTGGCTATTGTAAATAGAGCTGCAATGAACATTGTGGTACCTGACTTATTTATTTATTTATTTATTTATTATTTATTTATTTATTTTTATAGACTACAAAAAAAGTGACATTTATTGTCCCTGCCATATGGTTACAAGAATCTTCTTAGCAAACTGTACTTCATTTTTAGTAAACAGGAGAATCAGTCTTAGCTTAACAAATCTAATACATTTTTTTATTTTAACATCTTTATTGGAGTAGAATAGATTTTTTATTTATTTATTTATTATTTATTTATTTATTTTTATAGACTACAAAAAAAGTGACATTTATTGTCCCTGCCATATGGTTACAAGAATCTTCTTAGCAAACTGTACTTCATTTTTAGTAAACAGGAGAATCAGTCTTAGCTTAACAAATCTAATACATTTTTTTATTTTAACATCTTTATTGGAGTAAAATAGATTTACAATGGTGTTAGTGTCTGCTTTACAACAAAGTGAATCAGCTACACAAATACATATATACCCATATCTCCTCCCTCTTGTGTCTCGCTCCCACCCTCCCCATCCCACTCCTCCAGGTGGTCACAAAGTACAGAGCTGATCACCTTGTGCCATGTGGCCACTTCCCCCTAGCTATCTATTTTACATTTGGTAGTACATATAAGTCCATGCCACTGTCATACTTCATCTTAGCCCACCCTTCCTCCTCCCCATATCCTCAAGTCCATTCTTGACTTCTGTGTCTTTCTTTATTTCTGTCCTGCCCATAGTTTCTTCAGAACCTTTTTTTTTTAGATTCCATGTATACGTGTTAGCATACGGTATTTGTTTTTCTCTTTCTGTCTTACTTTACTCTGTATGACACACTCTAGGTCCATCCACATCAGTACAAATAATTCAATTTCTTTTCTTTTTATGGCTGAGTAATATTCCATTGTATATATGTGCCACATCTTCTTTATCCATTCATCTGTTGATGGACACTTAGGTTGCTTCCATGACTTGGCTATTGTAAATAGAGCTGCAATGAACATTGTGGGACATGGCTCTTTTTGAATTATGGTTTTCTCAGGGTATACGCCCAGTAGTGGGATTGCTGGGTCGTATGGTAGTTCTAGTTTTAGTTTTTTAAGGAACCTCATACTGTTCTCCATAGTGGCTATATCAGTTTACATTCCCACCAACAGTGCAAGAGGGTTCCATTTTCTCCACACTCTTTCCAGCATTTATTGTTTGTAGATTTTTTGATGATGGCCATTCTGACCGGTGTGACATATCTCATTGTAGTTTTGATTTGCATTTCTCTAAAGATTAGTGATGTTGAGCAGCCTTTCATGTGTTTGTTGGCAATCTGTATATCTACTTTGGAGAAATGTCTATGTAGCTCTTCTGCCCATTTTTGGATTGAGTTGTTTGGTTTTTTGGTATTGAGCTACATGAGCTGCTTGCAAATTTTGGAGAATAATTCTTTGTCAGTTGCTTTGTTTACAAATATTTTCTTCCATTCTGATGGTTGCCTTTTCATCCTGTTTATGGTTTCCATTGCTGTGCAAGAGCTTTCAAGTTTCATTAGGTCCCATTTGTTTATTTTTGTTTTTATTTCCATTTCTCTAGGAAGTGGGTCAGAAAGGATCTTGCTGTGATTTATGTCAGAGTGTTCTTCCTATGTTTTCCTCTAAGGGCTTTATAGTGTCTGGCCTTACATTTAGGTCTTTAATCCATTTTGAGTTTATTTTTGTGTATGGTGTTAGGGAGTGTTCTTATTTCAGTCTTTTACATGTAGCTGTCCAGTTTTCCCAGCCCACCTTATTGAAGAGGCTGTCTTTTCTGCATTGTATATTTTTGCCTCCTTTATCAAAAATAAGGTGACCATATGTGCATTGGTTTATTTCTGGGCTTGCTATCCTGCTCCTTTGATCTATATTTCTGTTTTTATGCCAGTACCATACTGTCTTGATTACTGTACCTTTATAGTGTAGTCTGAAGACAGAGAGTCTGATTCCTACAACTCCATTTTTCTGTCTCAAGATTACTTTGGCTATTCAGGGTCTTTTGTGTTTCCATACAAATTGTGAAATTTTTTGTTTTAGTTCCGTGAAAAATGCCATTGGTAGTTTGATAGGAATTGCATTGAATCTGTAGATTGCTTTGGGTATTATAGTCATTTTCACAATGTTTATTCTGCCAATACAAGAACTTGGTTAATCTCTCCATCTATTTGTATCACCTTTCATTTCTTTCATCAGTGTCTTATAGTTTTAAGCATACAGGTCTTTTGTCTCCTTAGGTAGCTTTATTCCTAG
>NC_041220.1:134729778-134730856 GCF_002837175.3 Physeter macrocephalus | reverse complement strand
GGATTCTCTATGTATAGTATCATGTCATCTGCAAATAGTGACAGCTTTACTTCTTCTTTTCCGATTTGGATTCCTTGTATTTCTTTTTCTTCTCTGATTTCTGTGGCTAATACTTCCAAAACTATGTTGAATAATAGTGGTGAGAGTGGGCAACCTTGTTTTGTTCCTGATCTTAGTGAAAATGATTTCAGTGTTTCACCATTGAGAATCATGCTGGCTGTGGTTTTGTCATATATGGCCTCTATTATGTTGAGGTAAGTTCCCTCTATGCCTACTTTCTGGAGGGTTTTTATCATAAATGGGTGTTGGATTTTGTCCAAAGATTTTTCTGCATCTATTGAGATGATCGTATGATTTTTCTCTTTCAATTTATTAACAGGGTTTATCACATTGATTGATTTGCGTATATTGAAGAATCCTTGCATTCCTGGGATAAACCCCACTTGATCATGGTGCATGATCCTTTTAATGTGCTGTTGGATTCTGTTTGCTAGTATTTTGTTGAGGATTTTTGCATCTACGTTCATCAGTGATATTGGCCTGTAGTTTACTTTTTTGGGACATCTTTGTCTGGTTTTGGTATCAGGGTGATGGTGGCCTCGTAGAATGAGTTTGGGAGTGTCCTCCCTCTGAATATTTTGGACAAGTTTGAGAAGGATAGGTGTTAGCTCTTCCCTACGTGTTTCATAGAATTTGCCTGTGAAGCCATCTGGTCCTGGGCCTTTGTTTGTTGGAAGATTTTTAATCACAGTCTCAACTTCAGTGCTTGTAATTGGTCTGCTTAACTTTTCTATTTCTTCCTGATTCAGTCTTGGATGGTTGTGCTTTTCTAAGAATTTGTCCATTTCTTCCAGGTTGTCCATTTTATTGGCAGAAAGTTGCTTGTAGTAATCTCTCATGATCCTTTGTATTTCTGAAGTGTCAGTTGTTACTTCTCCTTTTTCATTTCTAATTCTATTAATTTGAGTCTTCTCCCTTTTTTTCTTGATGTGTTTGGCTAATGGTTTATCAATTTTGTTTATCTTCTCAAAGAACCAGCTTTTAGTTTATTGATCTTTGCTATCGTTTCCTTCATTTC
>NC_041220.1:134707545-134729732 GCF_002837175.3 Physeter macrocephalus | reverse complement strand
TCCTTCATTTCTTTTTCATTTATTTCTGATCTGATCTTTATGATTTCTTTCCTTCTGCTAACTTTGGGGGTTTTTTGTTCTTCTTTCTCTAATTGTTCAGGTGTAAGGTCAGGTTGTTTATTTGAGATGTTTCTTATTTCTTGAGGTAGGATTGTATTGCTATAAACTTCCCTATTAGAACTGCTGTTTCTGCATCCCATAGGTTTGGGTCATCGTGTTTTCATTGTCATTTGTTTCTAAGTATTTTTTGATTTCCCCTTTTATTTCCTCAGTAATCGCTTGGTTATTTCGTACTGTATTGTTTAGCCTCCATGTCTTTGTGTTTTTTACAGATTTTTTCCAGTAATTGATATCTAGTCTCATAGCGTTGTGGTTGGAAAAGACATTTGATACGATTTCAATATTCTTAAATTTACCAAGGATTGATTTGTGACCCAAGATATGATCTATCCTGGAGAATGTTCCATGAGCACTTGAGAAGAAAGTATATTCTGTTGGTTTTGGATGGAATGTTCTATAAATATCAATTAAGTCCATCTTTTTTAATGTATCATTTAAAGCTTGTGTTTCCTTATTTATTTTCATTTTGGACGATCTGTCCATTGGTGAAAGTGGGGTGTTAAAATCCCCTACTATGATTGTGTTACTGTCGATTTCCCCTTGTATGGCTATTAGCATTTGCCTTATGTATTGAAGTGCTCCTATGTTGGCTGCATAAATATTTACAATTGTTATATCTTCTTCTTGGATTGATCTCTTGATCATTATGTAGTGTCCTCCTTTGTCTCTTGTAATAGTCTTTATTTTAAAGTCTATTTTGTCTGATATGAGAATTGATACTCCAGCTTTCTCTTGATTTCCATTTTCATGGAATATCTTTTTCCATCCCCTCACTTTCAGTCTGTATGTGTCCCTAGGTCTGAAGTGGGTCTCTTGTAGACAGCATATATACAGGTCTTGTTTTTGCATCCATCCAGCCAGTCTATGACTTTTGGTTGGAGTATTTAATCCATTTACATTTAACAAAGTTATTGATATATATATGTTCCTATTACCATTTTCTTAATTGTTTTGGGTTTGTTATTGTAAGTCTTTTCTTTCTCTTCTGTTTCATGCCTAGAGAAGTTCTTTTGCCATTTGATGTAAAGCTCCTTTGGTGGTGCTGAATTCTCTTAGCTTTTGCTTGTCAGTAAAGTTTTTAATTTATCCATTTAAACTGAATGAGATCCTTGCTGGGTAATCTTGGTTGGTTGTAGGTGTTTCCCTTTCATCACTTTAAATATGTCTTGCCACTCCCTTCTGGCTTGCAGAGTTTCTGCTTAAAGATCAGTTGTTAACCTTATGGGGATTCCCTTGTATGTTGTTTGTTGTTTTTCCCTTGCTACTTTTAATATTTTTTCTTTGTATTTAATTTTTGATAGTTTGATTAAAATGTGTCTTGGAATGTTTCTCTTTGGATTTAACCTGTATGGGACTCTCTGTGCTTGCTGGACTTATATCCTTTCCCATAGTAGGGAAATTTTTCCACTATAATCTCTTCAAATATTTTCTCAGACCCTTTCTTTTTCTCTTCTTCTTCTGGGACCCCTATAATTCGAATGTTGGTGCATTTAATGTTGTCCCAGAGCTCTCCGAGAGTGTCTTCAATTCTTTTCATTCTTTTTTCTTCATTCTGCTCTGCAGCAGTTATTTTCACTATTTTATCCTCCAGGTCACTTATCCGTTCTTCTGCCTCAGTTATTCTGCTATTGATTCTGTCTAGAGAATTTTTAATTTCATTTATTGTGTTGTTCATCATTGTTTCTTCACTCTTTAGTTCTTCTAGGTCCTTTTTAAACATTTTTTTGTATTTTCTCCATTCTATTTCCAAGATTTTGGATCATCTTTACTATAATTACTCTGAATTCTTTTTCTGGTAGACTGCCTATATACTCTTAATTTGTTTGGTCTGGTGGGTTTTTACCTTGCTCTTTCATCTGCTGTGTATTCCTTTGTCATTTCATTTTGCTTAACTTACTGTGTTTGGGGTCTGCTTTTCGCAGGCTGCAGGTTTGTGTTTCCTGTTGTTTTTGTTGTCTGCCCCCAGTGGGTAAGCTTTGTTCAGTGGGTTGCGTAGGCTTCCTGGTGGAGGGGACTTGTGCATGTGTTCTGGTGGATGAGGCTGGATCTTGTCTTTCTGGTGGGCAGGACCACATCCAGTGGTGTGTTTTGGTGTGTCTGTTACCTTTTTATGATTTTAGGCAGCCTCTCTGCTAATGGGTGGGGTGGTGTTCCTGTCTTGCTGGTTGTTTGGCATAGGGTGTCCAGCACTTTAGCTTGCTGGTCCTTGAGTGGAGCTGGGTCTTAGCAATGAAATGGAGATCTCTGAGAGAGCTGTTGCTGTTTGCTATTACTTGGAACCAGGAGGTCTCTTGTGGACCAGTGTCCTGAACTTGGCTCTCCCACCTCAGAGGCTCACACCTGACACCTGGCTGCAGCACTAGTACCCTGTCAGCCATGTGGCTCAGAGGAAAAGTGAGAAAAAGAAGAAAGAAACAAAGACAAAAATAAAATTAAATAAAGTTATTAAAATTAAAAATTAAAAAAATATTTTAAAAAATTAAAAGGTAATAAAAAAAGAGAAAGAAAGAGAGAGCAACCAAACCAAAAAACAAATCTACCAATGGTAACAAGCGCCAAAAAAAAATGGGTAGAAAGAACCCTAGAACAAGTGGTAAAAGCAAAGCTATAAAGACAAAATCATACAAAGAAGCATACACATACAGACTCACAAAAAGAGAAAAAGGAAAAATATATATATATATATTTTTTTTTTAAAAAGGAAGAGAGCAACCAAATAAGCAAATCTACCCATGATAATAAGCTCTAAATACTAAACTAAGATAAACATAAAACTAGGAACAAATTAGATGCAGAATGCAAACCCAAGTCTACAGTTGTTCCCAAAGTCCACCCCCTGAATTTTGGGATGATTCACTGTCTATTCAGGTATTCCACAGATGCAGGGTACCTTCAGTTGATTGTGGGGATTTAATCTACTGCTCCTGAGGCTGCTGGGAGAAATTTCCTTTCCCTTCTTTGTTCACACAGCTCTTGGGGTTCAGCTTTGGATTAGGCCCTGCCTCTTCTTGTAGGTCACCTGAGGGCATCTGTTCTTCACTCAGACAGGACGAGGTTAAAGGAGCAGCTGATTCGGGGGCTCTGGCTAACTCAGGCTGGGGGGTAGGGAGGGGTACGGATGCGGGGTGAGCCTGTGGCAGCAGAGGCCAGCATGACGTTGCAACAGCCTGCAGCACACCGTGAGTTCTCCGGGGAAGTTGTCCCTGGATCAAGGGACCCTGGCAGTGCAGGGCTGCACAGGCTCCCCAGAGGGGAGGTGTGGAGAGTGACCTGTGCTCGCACACAGGCTTCTTGGTGGCTGCAGCAGCGGCCTTAGCGTCTCATGCCTGTGTCTGCCCCGATAGCCATGGCTCGCACCCATCTCTGGAGCTCGTTTAGGCAGTTCTCTGAGTCCCCTCTCCTCGCGCACCCCAAAACAATGGTCTCTTGCCTCTTCGGCAGCTCCAGACTTTTCCCCAGACTCCCTCCCAGCTAGCCGTGTCCTCCTTCACGGCTCCCTCCCACTGGTGCAGGTACCGTCCCTATGCTTTGTCTCTGTTTATTCTTTTTTCTTTTGCCCTACCCAGGTATGTGGGGAGTTTCTTGCCTTTTGGGAGGTCTGAGGTCTTCTCCCAGTGTTCAGCAGGTGTTCTGTTGGAGTTGTTCCACATGTAGATGTGTTTCTGATGTATTTGTGGGGTGGAAGCTGGTCCATCAAGATTACTGCTCTGTCATCTTGATCTCTCAATCGTGCAATTCCTTATTAAGGAGATACAAACTCTAAGTTATATCAGAAAACATCACAAACTCTGTTTTGAACTGGAACTCCCTCAAATTCAAAGTATTTGGATTAATATTTTTACATGTTTCTCAGAAAAAGAAAACAATCCTATCAGCTAGTAGTCTGATAGGCCATGAAATTTCATTATGTCATTTGTAAATATTTCTTCATGATTTCTTCATTGTGTTGCTTTTGCTGCTTTCCCTTTAAAATTATAATATATAAATTCACTCTGTCTTACAAGAGGACAGAAAATGTTGACAATTCATTTCATATAGTAACAAACCATTGTTCCAATACTTACAAACCTTTTGAAAATTGTTCCACAGAGTTTTTAGAACTACATCATTTTTTACAATTCAGACCCTCTCTAAAAATAATTATCCTTCATTTAAATGGTAAAGATTAAAGACGAATAGCATGAAAGAAAAAGAAGTTAAATATTTTACTTTAATTATACTATATTTTAGTCTACATTTAATTTAATCTTAATACTATTAATAGAGAAAGAAAAATCAGCAAGATACTTACAGATTTAAATCCTCAAGAATTTTGCAGTTCATTTGTTGAATGTGGCAACTTGAAAGACAGTATCTTGTTTTGGGCATAATAGAAACAACCTCTTCCTCCCTGTGCTATAAAATTGAAATAGCACATCAGTTTGTTCCTTTCATTCTCTTAATGGAATGTGGATTAACAGCATATCTAACTTAACAATTATCTAAAAATTATCTAAAAATTTCAAAATATTCAAATACTAAAACAATACACACAGAGACACACACAGACACATATACTCGCAGATATACCTGTATGTATATACATAAATGTCTGTCGATATTTATATATAAATTTAGCCAATCATCGTATATAAATACACATATATATCCTATAAATCTATTATAGATCCCTCTTTACAAACATAAGTTTGTTTACATGCACATGTATATAACTACCCACCCAGTCACATGCATAAGTATATGTATTTGATTCCTCAGTTTGGTGCCTTCCAGATGGACATCTTTGAATAAATAAGATCATGTGATTATAGATATACATTTAAAACAATATATGAAAGAAAAAAACTCCTTCTTCTTGGCTAGAAACAACACAAAATTATAAAGTGGATTCTAAAAGTGAAAACACTAATTCTCCATTAATTTCTGTGATGATACATATATTTGACCTCTGATCTTGCAGTAAACTAGCTTTTTCTTTCATGTTTTTTGCTTGTTAAGTACTATTTGCTGAAATATTTAGGTAGTAAAAAATGTGATAGCTCATTAGCAGATGATTTACTGTCTGCACACAGGGCCCAGTGTGGATTCATTCTTGACACCTGTGACTGAATGCCATTTGGAACACATTTCCACAGGACACCTTGGAGGAGATGGTTTTTTGTAAGTTGAATGTATGTACTGTTTAAGGGAAATTATTAATGGAGATCACAGAACGGCAGTACAGACATATCTGATAATTGCTTACAATGTATTTGCAAATACTATTTTATTGAAACTAGTAGTATTTGGCTCTATGTGTTGTCAGTTATTCTTTGCACCTCATAATTTCTTGGCAGAGTTTCAGGTTTGAGTGGAAACCAATTTAGAAATCTGTCACTTCAAATTGGGGAGAATTATCTAAACATAATCTAGTTAGAGCAAAAAGATGCAACAATTAAAATATGTGGCAGTATAGCTCTCATTTAAGAAGAAAATTATTTGCCTTCAATGGACTTTTGCTATAAGCCAAGCCTTGCCCTGATGATAACAGTGTTTTATATACGGAAGCAGCATTTGATGCCAATATTTGAAGAGAATGAAAATGGAAAACTAGGGGAATAAAATCTGTAGAAATAAAAGTATACAAAGCATACACATTAGGCACAACTGGAGATGGTCAATTAGTGATAAGTTATTAAAAGAAATGTGTCTAATTCAATGAAAAAAGTAGGAATTTAATTCTTCTTTAACTTTTTTGTTTAAATTCCTGTGTTGGTTAGTATGTAGAATGTTATGTTCTATAGTGTATGAGGGCATTGGAGTCAGATTATCTGTTTTGAATCCTGCAACTAAATAGGATTTTAGTTAGGATATTCGGATTTTTTTGCAGCTCCTTTTTCTCATCAGTAAAAGGGAGATAAAATTCCTCCAACTTTATACTGTTTGCATACAAATTAAATGAGGAAAAACATATAAAACGTAGCAACAACAACTGATTTTGAATGTTCACAATACACCAAACATTCTGTTTTAAATACGTTATGGGTGAGAGCTCATTTAATCATCACAAAATATGTTAAGAGGTAGATTCTCTTCTTATTCTTCTGTTAATAATGAGTAATTGAGGTACAGAGAGGTTAAATAACATGTTCAAGGTCACACAGCAGGTAAATGATGGATCATAGACAATACCTAGGATAGAACGTCTGGCCTCTTAACCACCATACTGCTTATTAAAATACATCATCGTTTTCTCAATATTAGTATTTAGAGGACCTCGGATGAGATTAAGAACTGTATGAAAATGCCTGCTATATAAAAGAATACAACACCAGAATTTGTGGCTTTATTGAAAATACCAACATTTCCTTTGATTTGTTATTTTTCTTTAGCATTGTTAGCCACTTTAAAATCATATAAAATAAAGTAGATACATCTATGTTATCTGTGACTTTGTTCCAGGCCAGATATAGTAAGCCTTATGCCATACCCGTTTGATTAAAATGCAATGCAGAAAACAAAATTATACAATGAGAGTATAGGATTTTGTTTCTTTTAAAAGAAAGGCCATTATTACTATAGTGAAATATAAACTTTTAAAAAGAATTTTAAAATTAAGTTCTTTAGAGATTAAAAATAACTGTTTTTATGGTATAGTTTGATATCTTGGGAAATGAAATTATAATCAATCAGCAACAGTGGAAAGAGGGGTAAATTAAATTTTAGGCTTGTAGGTAAAATACTATTCTAATCTAAAAATAAAACAAAACAAACAAGTCTTATTAGGAAAAATATATTAACTTTAATTCCTCTTTTGCCTAGTTAATTGAAAAAAAAATGTGGCTATCATCAAAAGACAAATAGCTTTTTACAGATTTTGTAATCTCACAGTTGAAAATCAGGAATCATAGATAATAGTAATAAAAGTAAACTATTTTGTCTCCCACCGTTCTTCCTCTGAATGAATGGAAACTATCAACCCCATGATCCTCTGTTAACTAATAATCCATAATCTTATGGTCTCTTAAATTGCAAACATGATTACTAATCTACACTTAGAATACCTAGGTTTTGTAATGTCCAAGCTTCTAATTTCTTTCAAAGTTACATATATCTTCTTCTCCCCTGCTACCACGAGGTCCAGAGAAATGTCTGAGCTACCTGAAGGGGAATGTGGTCAGTTTCGTGTTTCTTGGCCTGCTTTTCTACTGTCAGCTTGTTATTCATTTTTTGATAGAACTTTGATGCATGATCCCTTCAAATTTTTACATGGCGTCACAGCACAACAGCGGCTTTCTTCAAAGAAATCTACTCAATGTTTTCTCCTCTCAATCTGTACTCCCCATTGGTTTAGACACTTGATGTGAATGAGGCATTTAAATGTGTAAAACTGATCCTTGGCCATTTACTTTGTGCAAAATGGTCTTTCTCACCAAGTATGGTGAGAAACGGTCTTTCTCACCAAGTATACTGTATCTGACACAATATACTTTTGTATCTGATTTCTATTTTAAGGCATCTGCCAGAAAGTTCATGTTAACTCTCGTTTGTGTTATAATTCATCTGGAGGGGAAAGAAGAAGAAACATAAATAAGTAGCATTAGTCAAATTTTCCAATGGCTAACCTGCTAGTTGACATGCTCTCCTTACTAGATACTATTCCTTTGCCACTAGTGTTCTTAGTATTAACTATATTTAAGCAGTATTTACTTTAAAAGTGCATTTTTTTTTAGAAATATGGGGGTTCTGTCATATAGGGACATATTTGAACTGCCATTGCATTTCCTGACAACTATTGATTTAGGAATTAGGTTTTCCCAGATACGGTAGAGTTGCTCTTTAAAATATTTAAACAGTATACAACAAATTCAATTCTTCAATCAGAGTACAGATAAGAGCCAGATTGGTGATTGGCTCTTTCCAAACTGGCAAGACCGGAAAAGCAAAATGCATGGCAATTATGGCATGATACCCCTTTATGTAGAGATGCTGTCCTTCTCTGCCCCACTAATCCTTTATCTTTTTAACCAATACTGACTGTGCTCTGTGTCAGTCACTATCTATGGACATCCATCTCCACAAATACTTGAAGCAAGTGAATGTATCCTTGACATTTGTAGCTAATAGTTTTCTTAAATGGGTATTTTATTTTTTTACTCAAAATCCAGGCAATCTCCCACTTGAAATATATGTAGCAATAATGTTGACATGTGAGAATAATCTCAAGGCCTATTTCAAACTAAATACTTTTGAGTTAGTTGTTAGTATTCCAATAATTAAGAAGTTACAGAATCTTTAAAAAAAAAACAGAAAATTAGGCACTCCTGGACCTAGTAATAAACTGTAAGAGAAAAATACACTGGATTTAGGGAGAGGGTGGCAGGATTATTCTGGTCAGAGGAACAGAGGACAAAGATACCTTTGTATACTCATGGCAAATATCCACTAGAAATATGATGTGGAAAAGAGAAAAGAAGCTGACCTGAGTATTATCTTGCATAGAAAAATAGAAGAGGAGATACATTAAATTTGAGAAAAAGGTTGGCCTTAGCAGAAGTATAGACAGTCTCTGCACTGTTTGTCTTGTAAGAGGCAGGAAAGCAGAGTAGATGTATTCATATGCTGAAAGATGGGTGAGTGTGGTTGTGAGAGTTTGTAGAAGTTTCTATTTTCTCCTTGAAATGAGGAAAAAAGGACTCATTTCAAGGAAAAAAGGACTCAGCTAAGAGTTAGGAAGGGTGACGAGCTATTGAGTTGTTACACAGAAAAAAAGAGAGTAATTTAACTGGAGAAATACAATATAATTCCTGGACAGGATTAAGGATCCCTTTGCATTTTATAATCATAAATGAGACCAATCAATACGGTTGCTGAACCATGTGATATAGCTATTTCATCTCTGTGAACCAGCGTTCACTAATAAAATGGTCCTTTAACATTTACTCACTACCATTTATCTTTGATATAATTAGAGTATCTAAAAAATAAAATTCTCATTGATTACATGCCACTGCTGATTACAGCAATTGATATTAGCCAAATCTAACTAATGGGCTAATATCTTGCATGATGTGTAACTGTAGTTTGTGTGACTTTCACAGATCAGATTGGTAAGTTCCCAAGAAACCTGACTCTTTGGAAGTGGTTTCATGTGTGATTGAGACCTCTCTACTTAAAAACTGCAAAATGATAGAATTTCCACAGGTGACTTCCAAATTATCCAACGAACCTCTGAACACTGACTGTTGACAATGCTCCAAGGAGTACCAGAAGCAGCATGCTTTAGTCACATTCAGGGCTCTTAAAAAGTGTTTTCATGTATGTATAGAATTAAACAGCAATCCTGTGGAGGAAGCTCTAACAACTCCTGTGCAGATTAAAAAAAAAAAAAGAGAGAGAGAGAAATAAAGCTCTTGTTAAAAAAAGAATGTTAAGCTCCTATCAATAGCACAGATTTGTTTCAAAAATTAGATATTTTTTGTCTAAGCTCATTTTTTTCTTCAGTGTGAGTAAGAATTGAGTGATTATTTCCTTTTTTCCTCTTCTTTTGAGGATAGATGCATTGGTCTCTTTTGGAAAATATCCCCCCCTTTTTTTTAATCTGTAAAAATGGAATTTACAACTTGTCAATGCACAAACAAAATATATCCCTTGATAATTATGCTATTTTCCTTTTTAATTTTTATTTTTTAAATAAGCACAGTGTTCTTTGTGAATTTTGATAAAGTAATTTAATCATTTAAGTTTTTAATGTAAATATTTATAATTTATTCAAAAAAGATTTATTTTAAGCATATTTAATGTGTGTTGTATTAGTTGTGGTAGGAGGAGCATATGAAAACAAGTAGACCATTTTGAAGGGAAATTCATAGGGTAACTCTGAGTTGAAAAAGTAATGTGTCATAAGGGGTTAACAGAAGAAGAGTTATGAGGGCTCAGGAGAGAATAGTGTTATTTTCATATTTTTAGGGTAACCTTTTTAGGTGAGTCAGTATTTGACCCATGCTTTGAGTGTGCAGAGGATTTGGGAAGGCTTTGAAGGTTACTGTGAGAGCACACACATAATCTTGAGTCATATGTGAGGGACACAAGTTTATTTTGATTGGATGAAGTAAGGAATAAAGCTAGAAAGATATTTTGTTGAGAGTATGAAACACCTAGATAGAGTTTTCACGTTATTGAAAATAAAAGTCATCAAATGCGTATTGGAAAGAAAACAGAATTCAAGTTGTGTTGTATAGAGATTATTTTGCATCTGGGTGTTAGAGTCACTGGGAAAGTTTGAAGGCTGGAAAAACAGTGAAGTGATATCACAACAGTCTGAGTGTGCTTGTTATATTTGAATAGATATAGAATCAAGAAGAAGGAATAGGTTGAATACCACTGGAGAGGTAGACTACGGGTAGGCATGGGGAACAAAAGAAATGGAGTTATTAAAAGCTTCAATCTTGCATGATTGGGAGGATATTAACGCCATCAAAAAAGAAACATATGAGCAGAAAGAGCAGTTTCAGAAAAGAAGAAAATGAGTTCAATTTTGTATGAATTTGAGGTCTCCAAGTGGAAACTTTGAGTATACAGTAGTCCCCTCTTATCCGCAGTTTCAATTTCCACCATTTCAGTTACCTTCAGTCAACTATGGTCTGAAAATATTAAATGGAAAATTCCAGAAATAAACAATTCCTAAGTTTTGAATTGCATGCCATTCTAAGTAGCATGATGAAATCTCATGCCGCCCCATCTGGGTTATCAGACCAACAGTTGCCCTATCACAGTGCTTGTGTTAAAGTAATCTTTATTTTCTTATTAATGGCCCCAAAACATAAGAGTAGTGATGCTGGCAATTTGGATATTCTTTTACCCTGCCCAATTTATAAATTAAACTTTATCATAGGTATGTATGTATAAGAAAAACCATAGTATAAATGGGATGTGGTACTATCCAAGGTTTCAGGCATCACTGGGGTATCTGGAATGCAATAAGGGGAGACTACGGTGCGTCTGTAAAATGACCCCTTTGAGGATAAGAAGCTATAGTTGCAGCTATGGATATAGGGTTCATGCAGGCATAGATAGATTTGAAGTTGAATAACACAGTCAAGGGGAAAAGTGCAAAGTAACAAAGAAAAGAGAGAGAACAATTCTGTAGGGGAAACTCAACTTTGAGTATGGAAAAAACAAAACTTAAAACAAAAATAAAAATGTGGATAGAGGTGTTTAAATTCAAAAACCCACATATTTTCCTGAGAATCTTAGACAAGCACGAAGCTTAAATTACGTATATTTTATTTTTTTTTAAATTGCAACTTGCAAAGTCTATATTTTAGTCGGAAGTCAGTTTACAAAAACAGCACCATCTTTTTATTAAGTTCAATTTCAAGGCTGTTACAGAAATTTAAATTTTACTTATCACTTTCCCCAAAAACAAGAAAATATTTTCATTACAAGTACATATGCTACAACACAAATATTGTGGTGCTATAGTTATATCTAATTCACAAATAATTGGTGGCTATAAAGTAATCTATAAATAATAATTGCTCGAAATATTTATCAAATTAATTAATATATAAAGAAATATAAGCATGTTTAGAATTTAACCAAAAGTCAAGTGTTGAAATTAAACACAAAATGAGAGAGAACAATATAATTTTCACTCACTAAAACTTTGATCATATTACCATAAAATTGAATTTAACTGAAGGTACTATAATTTCTATTGAGAAAATGTTCAATGATAATACTATTTTAATAAAAAATTCTCCCTATCGTTAGGGACTATAACTTTAAAAAAAGATTATCAAGTTTCTGTTTTAGTAATAAAACGTCAGCTTCAAACATATGAAAAAAAAATGGAACTAGGTGATACTTGGTTTGCTCTTAAACTATAGGGTTTACAAAACCTCTATTGAGCACTGTAGCTGAAAATGCCATTTCACATTTAACGGCCGTGATGGAAGTCCTTTACGATATTTATTCCACCAAGGACACCCTCAGGTTATATTTCTTCTCCTGTCAAAAAATATTTACTTTTATCATGAGCTTGTCATTCTACTGTATTAAAATGGAACAAGTGAACGGTTTAGAAATCATGACATCTCTTGTAACTAAAATGGCCTTAGATACCTTATAATTATTGTGTTATCAAAATATTTTAAAACCAAATATTGATTCCAAAATATTGTGAAACAAGAGAAGTGAAAGAAGGGAAACCTGAATTTGGAGGTATTAAGTTTTCTCTTGCTCATGGACAAGACATTTCATCCTGACACCAGTCAGTTTTACAACCTAGTTTACACAAGTCATTTAACCGTCTCTTTGAAAGTGTTAGAATTAACACTGTTACATAAGAATATTTATCTTATGAACTGTAAATACAAGAAGACAAATTCTTTGGAATGGAAATAGCTACTTAAAGGATGACTTGAGAATCCAGAAAGGTAACAACTCTTATCTGTGTGCTCTTGATCTAGGTGAAGTCTATTTTTCAACACATAGATAAATAGGGGAAAACATGGCAGCAATGAGAAAAGGAAGCATAGCTTAACCAACCAGAGGTGCCAAATGAGCCTTATAACAAAAACATTTGACAAATACTGCCTTGTGTACCTATTCATCCTGGCATGATTCTGAAGAACAGATCATATGCCTGGTGTTATAAACTTTGGTAAATTTATATGGCATAACATGAAGCAGAAAATTTGAAGGTACAAATTGCCAATAAGGTCTTTTTCAAAGAAGAGAAATTTCAACTTGAAGACATTCAATGTTATAGTCGCCAACTTTTTTTTAAAAATCCAAGTCATAGATAAATATAGTTTTAGGAAGACCAACATGGTGAATTTTTAAACTTATGCTTAATATTCTCTAATCTTTGAAAAAGAGTTTTGAAAAAAGTGAATTTATAACTATGGTGAAATTAAAAGTTAAAGAATTCCTGTTCGATCTATGTGCATTTTAGGGTAGTTTATTTCATCTTTTTTTATATTTTCATACTACACGCTTTTCCCTAGGTACAACCATATTCCATGGTATTCTGGTGGCTCACAAAAAATATAAATTTCTTTTTCTTGACATTTTCATTGAGCAGTAGTCCTTTATATTCTAGAGTATTTGTAACATGAATATCCACCAGGCTTGTTCAATTTAACATGCTCAAAACAAGTATTTATTGTCATTGCCCTTTTATGTGAGGCCATTCATCCAGTCATATAAACATACAACACACAGACCTTTTCTTCTTCTCCACCTTACATTCAATATGTCAATAAATTGCATTGATTTAACCCTCCAAAGTCCTCTTTAATAGACATCAATCCCAAGTTAATTTTTAATGCCTTAGATCAGGATCTCTTTGTTTCTCATTAAAGAAAATCATTACAAAAATTATCAAAACTTGGGTAAATAGAAAATGATAAATATTTCATAAAAGTGATGGAATGCATTACAACATTTTGGCAAAGAGTTCAATTTAACTGTTCTGCAAATTAAAATACCTTTGAGTAGTTGCTTTGCATATGGCTATTTAGAAAAGAATAAAGTGAAAATATCTTGTAGTGATGTTGATACACTTAGACAACATTGGTGCATCAAATGTTGTTTCAAGTTACTTAAAATTTTGTGCAGCAACAAATTTGAAGAGCCATAAAAATTCAGAACTTTTAATCTAGTGAGCTCTACTTCTTACTCTCAATAATATATTCCTAGGAAATGTTCAAGATAGTCACTTACTAATCTTTATAAAGTGAAACAATAAGAGATAAACCATAGGTAAAATTAAATTTTCAAGAATAAAAGAGTAGCTTAATTTTTCTAGCTGTGCTTACAAATAAGAGATGTGAATGTTTACCTATAGATGAAGCATAGGAAAGAAAAAAAAATGAGCATAATGGAAAACAGATCCTTTGGGAGCAGTTAATTCAAGATGCTAAGTCCAAGGTTAATTAAACTAATTAAATTTATTTTGCATTCTGAAACAAAATGCATACAATCACATACTTTTTTTGGTTGCAAATTTTACTTTTGTATGAGCTAAATACTTATTTTTAAGAAATAATTATCAGTTAAATGCCTTTTCAACAAACACAACTCTTTCACATATATTTTGAACATTCATCACTGAAAGAAATTTAACAATATTAAAGTTACAAAAGGAGGTTATATTGATACTATATGAATTTTCTTTACTATTTAACCTAACAATTCAATTTATAGGAAAAAGAGAGTTTCCGCCTCCAGGGTTGTTTCTAATTGCAATACATTGTAAAGTATATGTTGCATGATAGAATACTAATTAAAATAGATACTACTACATCTATATAATAAAATAGCAAGTACTTATCTAAAATTATTTAGTATGAGACTATCAACTAACATTGAAATATGTCATCATATTTTCTTAGGTAAAAATTAGGTATGTAACATTCAATTATAATCAAATTTTTGTTGAGAAGAAACTTGAGATATTTGAACATGGTTGTCTGCATGAGGCTGCCCATTTTGCTACATAACCGTATTAACAGTAAAAACTCTGACCAGTTCTCTGAGTTGGAGGACTTTGATATCCACAAGATCAGCTACATAATTTGCAGAGCTTCTTTTTCAAAAATTATTAAGAATTTCAAGACAAAGAGCATGAAGCCAAGCAAGGGTCCCTTCTGAGGGCAGGGCCTGTGTAACTACACAGGTCACATGCCCATAAAGCTGGCCCTGGCTGCCCTACATGTCTGATCTATTTACTTTCATATTGTTGGTGTTTTATGGCTGTGTTTTTTTTAATTTAGAGAAAAAAATTAAAGACATAATTTGCACTATTTTAACAAATACTGAGCATCTTATGTGGTATCAATCATGAATTGGAAAACATATTCATAAATAAGAATTATGGTTTTGAATATTAAATGCTATTATTTACAATACGAAGAGTACTCTTTCAAATGTAACCACAAATATTCAGTGGAAGAGAAGCTGAGATAAAGGTCTAATATATAATGCTAACAGCACCTAATAGAGCCTTCTCTCATGGTCTTGGTCTTCTCTTGTCCCTCATCCCCATTCATATTGATAATACCTAGATTTAATCCTGGGTATACATTCTTCTTGTTCCATCTTCCCTTATATACATATATATATATATAGTCAAATTTTTACTGTTAACACAGTTATGTAGTAAAATGGGCAACCTCATGCAAACAACCATGTTCAAAAATCCTATGTTTCTTCTCAACAAAAACTTTATATATATATATATATATACATATACATATATATGAAATTTGTTTCATTTCCATATAAGTTTTAGAATATGGTTGAAGAAAAAATACAAGAAAAAAAATCCTTCTGAAGATTCAATTTGACTTGTCATCAATTTAAAGATTAATTTTGGGAAGAACTGACATATTAAGCATATTGAATCATCTAATACATGTGCACATATATACATTTAGGAATTTACTATCTTTTAATGAATTTGCCTGTTTATCTTTACGATATGCCCCTCTTCATTTATGATGCTATTTACTGAATTGAAGACTACACTACTTGATATTAATAGGGCCATTTCACTTTCTCAAGTAAATTTCATCCCCTATTTTTTCTGATGAGAAACAAGTCACATTACTAAGCTTGTATGTGATGCATTTTTTTTTTTCTTGATTGACTCATTTCATTAGCTTGACCACATGTGTGGAGCTGTAGTTTTCATTCATCTATCCTGCCTGGGGTTTGCTTAAATGCTTGATTTGTAGATTTCAATTGTTCAATGAACTGAGACAATTGCCAGCCATTATTTCTTCAAATATTTTATTTCTGTCTCATTCTCTCCCCTCTCCGTCTGAGACTCAAATCATATGTCTGTTTAACTACTTGAAATCGTCTTATAGGCTGATGAGGCTATATTCTTACTTTTCATCTTTGTTCTTCAGATTAGTTGATATCTATATTTTGTCTTTAAATATACTAAGGCTTTTCTGTAGTACTAAATATGCTGATACGTTTATCAAATGAATTTTATTATTCCACATATTTTATATACTTCTTTTACTCTCTCCCTTTTGTTCACTGATTATGTCTATCTTTTCAGTTAAGTCCTTGATTATATTTTTAATAGCTATTTTTAGTCTTTTCCTACTAACTCAAGATCAGCGTAGTTTAATGGTCTCTATGACAGGTTTTTCTCTTTATTATAGTCCACACTTCTTGCTTCTCTGTAAGTCTAATGTTTTTTAAAAATATGCTAGACATTGTAGATGATAGCTCATAGGGAGTCTGGATTATGTTATCTTTTTTTTAAATTAAGTTAACCTTTGTTTTGGCAAGCAGCTAAATTACTGGCAGATTGCTTTGATACTTTTTCTTGGTTTATTATTTATAAGGTCTATTTTGGATTTTTTCCTAATCATGCTTCTTTCACCTAAAGTGTGGCTTTTATCAGGGAAGTGCTCAGGGAAGTCTCTGCATTCTATTTGAGCCAGAACACCAACACTTCCCAGACCTGTTGAATTCTGAGAGGTCTGTTCAGCTTCCAGCCACACAACAGCGATTTTTGATGTGGCCCCATGCAGTTTCCCTTTGAGTGCCCAGCCCAGAATGAAGCCAAGGATCTGTGATGAACCCATACACAGACTTGTGATATCCTCTTCTTAGCAGTTTCACCTTCTCTGGTACCATTCCTCAAAATTTTTAGCTGTGTTATTATGAAACTTGAAATTCCAAGGTGTGTCTTGAATGGTTGATCCTGAGTGTACGATCTGCTTGAACTTCACCTCCTTGCACTACAGTCTAAAAAGTACCCTCAGAAAATCAGGGTGTTATCAGGTTCCGCCTATGTACTCTCCTGTCAAACATCAATGTTCTTCACTGTCTGTTTACCAACATCTGAAAATAATCGTGTCATAGACTTTGTCCATTTTTATAGTTGTTTGTGATGAAAATAATGAACAAACACAGTGACAGGTGGGACACTATCAAAAGGTCTAATAGAAAACTGTATCTCATTCTTCCAGAAAGTGATAACAAAAAGGTTGGGCTAGAAAAAATATTTGAAGAAATGATGGCTGAAAAAAAATCCCAAATTTGGTCAATTTAGTGAAACAAATTTACAGGTCAAGAAGCTCATCAAACCTCAAAGAAAACCATGCCTAGACATATAATAAGCAAAATACAAATACAAAGCAAATATTATGAAAGGACAGTTTTAGCATTTCTCCATCTCCGTAAGGATTTTGAATTTATTATAGGAGACCATCATGGGTGCACTTCAGTCTCCTTTGCAGCTAAAGTTCCATTATTGAGGGCACTGCTGTAGGCGATGTTACCATTACTACTGCTGACTTGTCATTACCCGTAAGATGTCTATTAAATGCAACCCAGGATTGTTGACCTAAAACAGAAAATTCTAGAGCATTTATGACTTTCATTCCTTTGTTTGAGGATTTCTCTCCTCCTTGCATTTTCTGGCTGTCCTTGGCAATGAGTTAGACTCATGCTGCACTAGAGTTGGCTCTAAATCCAAAAGTAGAATTAATCGTGCAAACTTGAGCTGGGAGGTTAGTACTACGAAGGGAATCTCATCCCTCAAAACACTGACCACCACAACTGAAACTGAAATTAGGTGTTCGCTGGAAGGCTGTACCATGGGTCATCAAGAGGGTCTGTTGCAACTTGCTTTTAATATTCTAAGGTTTTGTTTGTATTTTTGGTTTTTTTCTTACCTTACTAGTCTTCTGTTATCTCCACTCCTGCTCTCTGCCTTTCTGGGTTAATGCCTTTTTGATTCCTTTAATTTTATATTACTGGGTGTTTTGGAGTAAAGAGAGATAATTTCTGCTTACCTAGAGATAACAAAGAAACATATCTTATTGTCTGTTTTGAAAAAAATCCCTAGAGCAAAACATTCAGGTTTTTAACCATATTTCTGCGAGGCTCTAAAATAACATTAGGTTCAAATGCAATTAATTATCAGAGACAAATATTTACAATCTAGATTCTGTTGTCTAAAAAAAAAAATCAAATAATTCATTCAATTTGCTCACACACACAACCTGAACATAATTATCTCTCATAATTAAAATACACAGAAAATAATTTAGATTTTACCTCAGTGAACTTATCTGTCTGGAAACATTGTGCCATTGTATAAAGGTAAATGTAAATTCAAAATTAAGTCCAACAAAATATATATGAAAGTTTTAAAATGCTCATTCTAATTTTGTTTTATATAAAAATGTTTTGTAAATATTATATTAATGCAAAATTATTCAGGGTGAGAAATGTTATTTTTACTTAAAATCATTATGGCCTCATTCATAGCACTAATAGAAAAGCATTTTTTTCTAAAATATAAAATACACTTCTATGAGTAATGAGGTTAAATTTATGGAAATTATTTGTAATTTATTGATATACATTTGACACTGTACATTGTGTTAAATATCCACTGGGTTATTTTTCTTTACTTTTTTCAGAACTAAGAAAATGCCTCAGGGGGAAATGCCAATCTTTCTTTCTTCAACTGACAAAAAAGTTTATGACAATAGTTATTAAATTTTTTTAAAAAACATCAATTTTATATGAAGCCCTATCAAATAGACAACTTTAATAGAATGTTTACTGTTATTTTTGTTTTTAAAGGCCATAAAACTCAAATAATATGAAGTGAACCAAAAGAATTGTGTTGCTAGCAAAACAATGAATAATTTTACTGAACTGTCTGGTTAAATATCTTGGGCTTGACACATTGTTGGTTATGATGACAGGTTACACAGAATTACAGTACATGCTCACTTGGCTGATTAGTACATTATCATCGGAGTGTTTCAAACAAGAGAATGTTGAAAATTCATGCTGAACTAAATGTTGTATGGGAAGGGATCTGTTAAGAACTGCATTGCCATCTCCAGTATGTGGTAAAGCTATTAATTATAAAAAGACATGTAATAATCTCACTTTGCTAAGGATTTCAAGATACTACAAAATTCCTTTACCTATTGCAGATTGCGTTTCCCAGGTAGCAAAGTCTGAATAGTATATGGAAATGTATTAGGGAATATTCTTGAGGCAAAAATCTCTGAAGGGGAAGGAAAAGAAGCAGGATTGGGTAGTGGGGGGATGTCAGGTTGTGATGCAGTCTTAACAAAAACCTTAGGCAGTGTCAAGGAATTGCTGAAATTGGAATGGCCCAGTCATAGCAGTCCTGAACTGCGGTGAGGGGGCTGGCCCTTTGCACACTCAACTAAGATAGTCATTGTTTGTGGGCTGCCTCAGAAAGGCAATATAACCTTAAACAAAGGTATTTTCTTTACGTGAGGCAAATGCAGGAGAGATCTGAGAACTAAGAACATCTGCTGGGAGTGCTCCAAAGAAATGAAGGGGGATGAAAACAAGTATTTTATTTCTGAAAGTGAGTCTGTGCAATCCATCACACAACCCACAACAGTTTACACGTTTTGCTATACTGGGAGTTGACCTTATATGAGTTCCAGAATTCTGTGTACTTATTCTCCAGAAGGTAACATAAAATAGGAAGGTTAGTGGGACAAATTGCATCCCCCTCTATTGCAGCTGGGCTCTGGACTATAACTGGTATGCATCATCTCTTATGCTCTCCCTCTTTGTCATCTATTTAGGTTCCTGACAAACTCAAGTAGCATTTCTACTAGTATCAGTGGCTTCCCTTGTGGTGGGATTCAGGCTCTCATTCATCAGTGTAAGAGTATGATATTGGTAGCAGGTCCAGCTGGTCCTGGTCTTTTTGGATGACGTTAAGACAGAAGGTAAAAGAAACAATGTAGCCCTGGGCAAGATAGTAAATGAATGCTGTAGTCTTTTCCGAGTATTATAAATTCAAATTGTTTCAGATCCTCTGTTCAGATAGAAATTGAAAAGAACCAATTTGCCAGGTCAGTGGCTGCATCCCATGTACCAGAGGCCATGTTAATTTTCTCCAGCAAAGATATCACATCTGGCAGAGGAGCTACAATTTATTACCTGGTTGAGTTTGCACTTATCCACTGTCTGTCTCTAGGGTCCATATGGTTTTTTATTGAGCCAGATGGTTAAAAAGCAGATATGATGAATCCTTGGATCCTTTAGATCTTTAAGAGTTGTACTAATTTCTGCCATTTCCCATGGGATTCAATATTTTTTTAAAATTTGTTTCATTGTCTGGGGGCTAGTATGTTTTTGATGTCTATATTTATTTATTTTGTCCTGAAAGCAAACATGAGGTTTTTAGATTAGAGATCAGATTTATTACAGCAATAACAGCACTGATTTCCTGGGCCCTAATCCCCCTTGGGCTAGACAATGAGGACAGATGTTACCTGCACATTTACAGAAGAGGAGCCCTGAAATTATGGGTCAGAGAGTTTATACAGGAGCTCCTTTATACCACCCCTGCTCCACTCCCTAACCCTCACCCCCAAGAGAGGGAGAGAAAACTTCTTTAAAATGTAAGCAAATCCTCTCTTAGAAAAAAGTCTGTTTTTACAGCTTTTTGGAATATAAACAAATGCTTCAGGATTTTGTTACCTTTACAATGTAATAACATAAATATAGATATAGAAACGCCCTTAGAATGTGAAGAGCCAATAGTTCTGGGGAAAATGGCACTTTCTCTGTCTTTATAGCGCATCAGTTCCCTTTGCTCAAAAAGTCCTGACCATGCAGAAATATGAAAATATCTTCCCTCCAGGAGGTGGAAGTTTTAGAAGCTTGCATTTGGGTTTCACAATGATAGCTCTTACCCTGCAAAGCAAGGTACAAATAGAAGATTCTTCCAATTATCTAGTGTGTCTACTCCAATTAGTATATATTTGGGGACTGGAGAAATAGCCCAACCCACGGTGGTGATATGCTCATTTATCCATTTGTCTCATTTGCCCCTACCCTAACAGGGGCTCACCATGGTATTCTAGTGTGCTGCATACAATTCTAAGTCTGTGTCTGATACATATTTTATAGACAAAAAGCACTACTGCTATTACTATACTGCCTCCTCAATAATGCAGATTGTAGCTCCCAAGAAACTTTTAGACTTTAAAACTATAGGGTATTTTTTTTTTTAGGGTTTACTAAGGTTATTTTTCTACTTTTTAATATTTTCATGTTAGATTTTTCTCTTTACTAATAATTGTGGGACATAAACATTTTACTCTCTTACGAGTCTCTGCCTCACCCTCCTGCCCCACACAGAAAGACATGCACACATGCAGATGGGCACATATATCCACTCACCCCTAGAATCACTCCTCGCAACCTTAGATCCAATACAGCTATACATTTTTCAAACATTACTAATCACTATGTACGGCATTATAAGGAGCAAAATATTATTTACAATGAATTCACTGAATGTTCTATGTCTGATATATAATGTTTCTTATGTAATTTTTTTTTCTTTTAAATTACTGATTGCACTGTTTTTTACGTTTGTTAATTAAAAATTTTTGCTTTACTTTTTAATGTAACTTTGTTTTTGTGGTTTTATTATAATGAAATACAATATAATGAATATTCTCTTTGATATAATGAAATGTATTCCTAGGAATGACTGTTTAAATAATATCCCAACAATTTGGATCCCCTTTGTCAGAGATAGTCTTTGCAAACAATTTAGTGGGTATTCTTTTAGAACTGTTCCCATGCGCATACGTATATATGGGAATATATATTTCTTGTATACCAAAATGTGATAATAATAAATATACAAACAGAAGTAACACAACAAAATGAATATAGGTACAATACTAGAGACAGAATGCTTAGTTTTAAATAAGAGTTGTCCCATTTCTTCATCTGTAAAATGATACACATAATAATAACTACCTTATAGCTTTGAAAATATATTAATTTATATTTATATTTTTAAGTTTTCACCAATCTGTTATCTTGTACACTCACTTTTGTAGTATCACGGACAACTTTCTGTGTCAAAACATATACATATATTTGAAAGTAAATAATCCTGACTGCCCCCCCTTGCAAACCACCCCAAACCAAATAATGTTCACATAAAAATTGTCAGGAAATTACATAAAATCAAAAGAATTCTAGGGGCTTCCCTGGTGGCGCAGTGGTTGAGAGTCCGC
>NC_041220.1:134656842-134707530 GCF_002837175.3 Physeter macrocephalus | reverse complement strand
GATCCCACATGCCGCGGAGCGGCTGGGCCCGTGAGCCACGGCCGCTGAGCCTGCGCGTCCGGAGCCTGTGCTCCGCAACGGGAGAGGCCACAACGGTGAGAGGCCCGCGTACCGCAAAAAAAAAAAAAAAAAGAATTCTACCTTTGAGATAGGTTGGTTTTCTCTATTAAAGCTCTCCTAATCCATTGTTAAAGAAGCACTCTCTCTTCTGATAAGGAGTCAACAGAAGTACTGATGGGTTGTGCTACACAGGTAACAAACAGAATTTGTGAGGTAGACTGTTAAAAGTTCAAGCTTCAACACCAGCCATTCACATTATAAGTAGGCACATGGGACCATATCAGTTAATCTCCACTGAAATAAAATAATAGAGAGTTGGAGAACTAAGGTAGATATTTAAGGTAAACATAGCCTATCTAAGACTCCTGAGTCTAGCCTTATTCTCTCAGACATGTCATATAGGTAAAGGGATAGGGCAGCTTGCATCACAACCTAGATCTCTTACAGAAATGGAACTGACATTTTCTGAGAAAGAGAAAGATTTTTAAGATTTTTTTATTGTAGCACTTTATTTTCGTCACGTAATAACATAATGCTGAAAACTAACATTCTCACATGACAGTAGAAAACCAAAACTTGTCATCTCTTAAAGAATTTAGAATTGTGTATGAATTACATAAACTAAAAAGATAGATACATTTATTGGTATGAATGCAAACTGTTTTCAAACTCAAGTCAAGAAACAACTTCTGGTGCGAAAAGATGGAGTAAGATGTTTTCTTATTTTATAGAGAGATTATACAGAATTGGCTCAAGTGATTGTGAAGGCTAGGAAGTCCCACAACCTGCCATCTGCAAGGCAGAGATCGAGGAAAGGCAGGGGTGTAGCTCCAGTCCAAGTCTGAAGGCCTAAGAACCAGGTACACAAATGCTGTAAGTCCCGGTTTGAGGGCGGGAAAAGACCAATTTTATTGCTCAAGGAGTCAGACAAAGAGTGTATTCTCTCTTCCTTCACCTTTTTATTCTAATCAGCCTCTCAGTGGATTGGAAGATGCCCACTCACTTTAGGAAAGGCATCTGCTTTATTCGGTCTACCTGTTCAAAAGTTAATCTCATTCAGAAACAGCCACACAAACACACCCAGAAATAATGTTTAACCAAATACCTGGGCACCGTAGCTCCAGTCCAAGTCTGAAGGCCTAAGAACCAGGTACACAAATGCTGTAAGTCCCAGTTTGAGGGCGGAAAAAGACCAATTTTATTGCTCAAGGAGTCAGACAAAGAGTGAATTCTCTCTTCCTTCACTTTTTTATTCTAGTCAGCCTCTCAGTGGATTGGAAGATGCCCACTCACTTTAGGAAAGGCATCTGCTTTATTCGGTCTAGCAGTTCAAAAGTTAATCTCATTCAGAAACAGCCACACAAACACACCCAGAAATAATGTTTAACCAAATACCTGGGCACCCCATGACCCGCCAGTTGACACATAAAATTATCTATTACAGTAGCCTTCTCAAGAGAGTACTAGCTGTCTACAAAATCCAGAGATGCACCATAACCTCTGCTTTATTCATAGTGGTAGAAGACACAACATTCAGTACCTTCTCCTTTACCTTAATGGAATTTCTTGTCATAGACCAAATCACTGAACTCTTAAAGATTTCCATGTGAGAAGGCTGAGTCATCGTAGGGTTTCTTTCACTTCTTAGCATGCATGTTTCTCATTAGGGCATCTAGTGTACTGTTTACTTCCTGTTCTTTAGATAAAATTAGCACGGTGTCATGCATGAATCCAGTGCACCAGTGTGAGTTACGTGAAATGTCAAGATACCAAGGTCATTTTGAACTATATTGCGACAGAACAGGACAGTTAACATAATTCTGGTGCAAAATATATGTACGTTGCTGTTCTTATGTGCACAAGAACTGATTTTTACCTTCTTTACTAATGTGGATTGAAACTAAAGCACTATCCAAATCAATAACCTATAAAAATTTCCAAAGGCTGTAGTTTTCCCCCCGTGCAGATACCATAAAAGCTATGATAGGGGATGACTGCTTGGTTGAGTTATAATTAGGACTGTTATTTGGTTAAGTTTTCTGGCATCATATGATACTTTGGATGGGATTAGAAATCTGAAATAAATGTGGACATGATGGGCTCACTACTCATCTATCCTTAATTCTCTAAAGGTGGAGAGGATAGAGGGTTTTCATTTCAGAGGCCTCCAATTACACCCTTTCTTCATTAATGGCTCTTAAAGCCATTAAGGGTCAGTGGACCCAAATGAGAGCTCTGTCAATTACTAAATGTATCTCTCCCAAGGGGCTACTTGAGAATCAGGGGAACGAAAAAAGTGAGAGCCTGTGGTCTACTTACTGAAATGCTCAGGTGCACTATGGTTACATTTATCATCTACTGTCCCTATACTTCCTGCCTACAAAGTCCATTTCTTATCCCCACATTTCAGTGTCATCTCAGAACTTCTGCTCTACAACTTTCAATAGGTCTAGGTGTTTCTCCTCCTTGCCTCCAACCCTGTGAATTACTGTAATAAATAACTATGAATCCTTTTGCAAGAGTTGGGGAAATATTTATTGTCCTTATTTGTAGTGATGTTTCAGGGTCAATCTGAAAGAAACCTTGCCTCCACTCCAATCCATGGGCTCTGGACTTAAGAACTGCTCAGACCTGGAAACTGGATGAGGAATCATGATTTTCCATTTTGACAGTTGATGTAATTTTCACCAGGTTTTGACTTGACTTTCCTGTTCTATAATTCAAGCAACCATCAAATCACCTGTTACTTTTCTCACTCTTGGACACTGTGGTCTATTAGCCTATACCTCCCTACAGACATAGAGACTTTGGCTGGCACGTAGCCCTCATTGTTCATTACAATAATTATTTCTGCCTTGTATTTGATGTTTAATTGCCACTATCTGACCTTTGCTATTCAAGAATCGTCTCATTCGCATTAACAAAGAAAGCCCTGTTTCATGGCTGTCAAGGTCAATGCTGGCATTCTGAGGAAATCAAACACTTAGCTACTCAAAGATGTTGGTGCACCCACCCTAGTGTATTTTTCTTTTTTGCACTAATAAAGTGAAAATCTCCTTAGCCCTTTGGGGGAACATCAGCCATTTGTATATTCCTGGTTTTACGTAATACATTTATTTTGACCACACCACATCCCTTTGCATCCTAAAGTCTTTCTCACACTCTGCAGGGCAGTTCAGGCATCTCTACTTCGTTACTTCAAGCCACTGACGCACAAAACTTCAAAGAATCATCCCATGAGACTAGTGTGACCGTTTAATGTTATTCTTGCCAGGATCTTAAATCCCATGTCATGCTGCCATTTCAATAATCTCTTCTTTATCCAGCCTTGTATTCTACTTCCTGGTCTAATACCCTCAAGAGCCACTCCCATATGTGTTATAACTCAAGCACTACAATTAATGTAATGGGTAAGTTCTTCCTTCCTAGAACAGTGACTGTATTACCCAACCCAAAGTATTCTGTGACCTCACCTTTGTTAGTGATATGGAAGCAGTTAGGGTAAAAGAAGGGGGTCTTGGGGGGGATAGCCATCAACTCATCAACACATTGTAAAGTATCCACGTAAGACGAGATTTTTATTTGTTTGCTTGGTTTTTCTTCTCCTTCCTTTCTTACTTCCTCTCTCCTTCTCTCTCCCTTTCCCCCTCTCTCTCTCTCCCTTACTCTCTTTCTCTTCTTCTCTTTTTCTCTTTCTTCCTTTCTTTTATTTCTTTCCTTCTTTCTTTCCAGACTTCTCTCTCCAGTGGAAATGGGCTGCATATCCTGGCCCAGAGGTTTTAGGACAATCTGATGTTGAAGTTCTCATATGCACCTATTCAGATGTTCTCATCCTGAGGCTCAGAGATTCACTCATTTCCAATCAGGGCACTGATTCCGACACACAAAGCCTGCCACAGATCACTTTTGCTATCAACACATTGTAAAGTATCCACGTAAGACGAGATTTTTATTTGTTTGCTTGGTTTTTCTTCTCCTTCCTTTCTTACTTCCTCTCTCCTTCTCTCCCTTTCCCCCCCTCTCTCTCTCTCCCTTACTCTCTTTCTCTTCTTCTCTTTTTCTCTTTCTTCCTTTCTTTTATTTCTTTCCTTCTTTCTTTCCAGACTTCTCTCTCCAGTGGAAATGGGCTGCATATCCTGGCCCAGAGGTTTTAGGACAATCTGATGTTGAAGTTCTCATATGCACCTATTCAGATGTTCTCATCCTGAGGCTCAGAGATTCACTCATTTCCAATCAGGGCACTGATTCCGACACACAAAGCCTGCCACAGATCACTTTTGCTTTCATGACACGCCCAGAGCTGAGATTTAGCTAACCTGAGGCTCTCATTTTTTTTTTAAATTGAAGTATACTTTATTTACAATAAATGTTGCATTAGTTTCAGGTGTACAGCAAAGTGATTCAGATCATATATATATCTATATATATAATACTTTTTCAGATTCTTTACCTTATAGGTCATTACAAGATATTGAATATAGTTCCTTGTGCTATGCAGTAGTTCCTTGTTGTTTATCTATTTTATATATAGTAGTGTGTATCTGCTAATCCCAAATCCCTGATTTACTCTTCCACCCCTTCCCCCCTTTCCCCTTTGGTAACTGTAAGTTTGTCTGTGAGTCTGTTTCTGTTTTGTAAAGAAGAGGCTGCCCTTTTTCCTTCAAGGCTTATGAAGCATTAAAAATGCTACTGACTCTATAATTCTTATGATCATTATGGCTCTCAAATCCGAGAGCATTGATTCTCAAACACTGGTTGAGTATCAGCGCCCCCTGGAGGATTTATTAAAATACAAATAGCTGGGCCCTAAAGCTCCAAGTTTCGTATTCAGTAGGTCCGGAATGGATCTGAGAAATATCATTTTGAACAAATTTCCTGGTAAAGCTGGTTCTGTCAGTTCAGGCTTGGTCCACACCTCAAGAAATACAGTGATACAACCGCTACATAGCCCGGGGCTTTCCCTTTTTTTGTACTTAGTTCTAATTCACCACAGGTGAAATCCTTAGTTGCTCTGATGCTATAATAAAATAGGGGTTATCCCCAATTCACCCGACATTGTGCCCTTTTTTGCCACCCAACTACTGATAGCTCCTCTTCCAGACTCTAAACATGGATCTTCTTCCTGCAATCATTCTTAATCGTTATTCTTAAGTTTCAGTATCCTTGAAGACAGAACTTGCAATAAAGTACTAGATACAGATTGTTTGAGAGGTGATCACAGGGATAAAGATTAGAAAGTGAGGAGAGAGATTTAGGGAAGGAGAAAAAGAAAACATAATGATTTGTTATCTATACATATAGAAATAATAAATGATATATACGCAATATATTATATTAATATGACTAATACCATCTGTATTAGTCAGAGTGGTCCAGAGAAACAGAACCAATAGAATAGAAATATATAGAGAGAAGGAGAAAACTATTTATTATAAGGAATTGGTCCAGACAATTATGGAGACTGAAAAATCCCAGATCCACAGTCAGTAAGCTAGAGACCCAGGTGATCGGATGGTGTAGCTCCAGTTTAACGGCTGGTAAACTTGAGACCCAGAAAGATCTTTCAGTTTGAGTCCACAAGCAAGAAAGAACCTATGGCCCAGCTCAAAGGCTGTCAAGCAGGAGGAAATTCCCTCCTACTTCTGAGAAGGTTAGCCTTTTTGTTCTATTCAGGTCTTCAACTGATTGGATGAGGTCCACTAACATTAGGGAGAGCAATCTGCTTTACTCAGTCTAAGTGTTAATCTCATCCAGAAACACCCTCACAGACATACCTAGAGTAATGTGTGAGCAAATGTCTTGACTCCTTCTGGTTCACTGAATCAATTATATTAATGATTTTGAAACATGATTGCCCACTGGAATATATATAGTGCTTGATTCTGACATACTGTTTTAAAATATACTGTTGAGAGCAGTTAAGTAATTAGCTCAGGGATTTTGCATTTATCTTCAAATACAAGTAAAATTTAACAATAACCCCCTTTGTACTTTCCTTCTTCAGTATTGACAGCAAAATTCTACCAACCTTATAGAATTGAGCATTTTCTCCCTTTCCATTTGTTTCTTGAAAAATCTCCATAATATGAGGATTAATTCCTTTTGGGTATTTGTCAGAACTCACGTTAATACCGGATAAGAAAGTATATCTCTTTACTATTAAATGATGTTTACCGTTTTAATATATTAAATGCTTATTGATGGATTTCAGTTTTGTATTTTACCTTGAATTGTTTCATCCCTGTAAACATTTTGCATGTAACGTTTGGATCACGGTCAGCATATTTTTCTTATGAGTCCCACTGGTATTATTTGCATGTTTTTGTTAGTAAACAAACATATAAATTCTAAAATAAATGGGAAGAAATAAAATCTGTTGAGAGGAATTCAATCACTTAAAGAACCACTGGGATAGCTGTGTAATCAGGTTTGGTGATCAGGGGCATACTCTGGTCCTCTGAAAGTACTGATATTACTGCTGCAGAGCCTGATATACCACGCACAGTGCCACCAACACCACTTGCAGAGTACAAAGAAGTTGCTTACAAGGAGTGTCCTTCCAAGGACACTGCTGTCCTTGACACAAGGATATAGATGCTGCCGTCTCTGCCACTAACACTTCTACAAGAATTTTTTTTTCTGTTGTTGCTTTTCCTTTTATTTATTTTTATATTTTTATTATAAAATATCCGTCCCTTATAGGAAAGACTATGTAATGGATATGAGAGGTAAGGTGCATAGAAATCAATGAACATTCAGGCACCTTATGCCTAACTTCAATAAAACACCAACACAACTTAAGTTCTATCATTTGTTGGGTTTTATCATTTGAATAATGTAAAATATTTTCAACCCAGCAATGTGTCAACACTACAGATAGAGTACAACCCCTAAAATTTTAAAAATCCATCAAATTTATTGCCACTTTTGTAAAGCTCAAAAACATACATGCAAAACAAATATACTTTTTTTTTTTTTTTTTTGGCGGTACGTGGGCCTCTCACTGCTGTGGCCTCTCCCGTTGCGGAGCACAGGCTCCGGACGCGCAGGCTCAGCGGCCGTGGCTCACGGGCCCAGCCGCTCCGCGGCCTGTGGGATCCTCCCGGACCGGGGCACGAACCCGCGTCCCCTGCATCGGCAGGCGGACTCTCAACCGCTGCGCCACCAGGGAAGCCCTATACATGTATTTTTTAGACACACATGTATTTTATAAAATATAAAAGGAAGCTATCTAATATCGTAGCTACTAACCACATACAGCTCTTGAGCACTTGGCATGTATCAAGTTTGAATTGTGATGCGCTTTAAGTATAAAATAAACACTCAACATCAAAGGCTTAGTATCTGATATGAAATGACTAGTGAAGGGTATATAGAGTGAAAACAGTTCTAATGGCAATTGCAAAAAATATTTTGAACCCCTTAAACGTTTGTATTTACTATTAACATGTGTTTTCCAGATAAATATTTTGGCAACTACATTATCACAGAATTACACAATATTTTTACAAGTGTGTACATAATACATCAGAAGGCCAACTTTAAATTCACACAACTATAGCTATATATATATTCACATTCTGAAAAATAACATTGTCAGAAATAATTTCACAGAGAATATACTTAGTTACTACTGAAGATAGTTTTGAAATCTAAAAGTTATATTTAAATAATATATTTTAAATGACAGAACTATTTCATTACAAAGATCATATAGGTAAAATGCAAAATAGGACTAATCTTTTGGATGTTGAATTAATATGTGGAGTTTTGCATGTGTGGTTTTAAATTTTTGTTAAGGCAAGATGTGTCAAATTAAATAACAGATGGATCACTGATTTATAAAATGAATATGGAGTATTTAATTAATATTATAAAATGTTGAAATGATAATATTTTGGATATGTTGGGTTAGATAAAAATATTTTAAAATAATTTCATCTGTTTCTGGCTATCAGAAAATTTATACATTTGGGTCTCACCATATTTTTATTGGACATCATTATTATATAAAGAAAAAGCAAGGAGATAATTATCACCAACTCAGGGCAGTTTCCTTGATGTACACAAGATGGTATGATGGGATAGCAACTTGTAGTTTATTTCATTCAAAATGCATCAAAACCTTCTCAATGGATTCTCATCAAATTTATGGTAAAATTCAAGCATCTTATCTAGGGCTACAAAAACCGACGTGTATTGGTCCCTGGACACCTGCCTAAATGAACTTCCAGCGGAGGTCCTCTTATTTATCACGAATAAGGAAAGCGTGTTCTCATGTCAGAACTTTTGAATTTGTTCTTATCTTCATTTGGAAAATTTTACCTCAGATATTCCCATGACTTCTACATTTTATTTACATTTCTACTTGACCATCACCTTATCCATAAAGTTTCTCTTCACCATCCTATTGAAAATTACACTCTGTTCCATATTTTGCCCTGCAGAGCCCTTTCTATTTGATTTTTTTCCCACTGTTTCCTTGTGTGCTAATGTCAAGCTACCTCATTATCACATCAACTTCTCAAGGAAGAACCTTTGTTTCTTCTGTTCATTGCTATATCTCCAGCTCTTAGAAGATGACTGGCATGTATTTAGCACTCACTAAACACTAAGCCTAATTTCTACAACCTAACTGAACCCTAGTAAAGAAAAGAAAGAATAATTCTTGAATATTCTTAAATAATTGAATGAGTTGAAACTAAGCAAAGCAGAGTGCAAAAAGATCTTAGCACCAAAATCAAATTATAACATATAAAACAATACATATTCACTTGCAAGTAGAATTATACATGGAAAGATTTTTCCATCAAATTGTTGCCAATATTTCTATTGTAGTAATGCAATTACAAGTAAGTTTTTACTTTGACTATATATATATATATCCTATCTTTTCTACTATTAGCATATTCCACTAATTCAAAAAAAAGATACAATATAATGTTTAATTTCCAAATCTCTGATTATTTTTACAATTAATTTGAAAGATAAATTAAGTATTAAGCTACATTTAACATATTGTTTAAACAAGAGCATGAATATGAAGCACTTTCTTATATATGATTGACTATTTTAATGGTGAGGAAAATATTTATAAAACAAACCATATTCAAATCCCATAAAATCAATGTACATATTCAAGACAAAGTGTAATAGAAAATCTGTTACTTTAGAGTATTAACATTTTATGTTATTTTTGAGTAATGGGTATAATTCACTTCTATAAAATTCCTAGAATAAAGTTCTGTATATTTTTTTCTCTCCTTATCTTGTAGTGGTAGGTGCTATACACTGAGGAGAATAAAAGTGTAGTGGATATTTTATCTTCAGTTTCAAGTGAGACTTCAATATTCAAACCATGTTTATAACTAACTCATTACTATGAATTTAAATATTTTAATAAAAAGAATTGTATTTTCATTATAAATATATATTACTTGTCTGAGTGTAAATGTTCTTGATTTGTCTTGTAGGCACACAACTTCCATACTTTAAAGAAAAAACTGAATTATTATAAAAGTGGTAATTAAGCATATCATCACCACAGCTCACTTTCTTTATGATAATAATATGAAGGCTGATGGCGGTGTTTTATGCCTTTTCTTCATTTAATTGGATGAGTGAAAAGAAACCCCTCATTCACACAACTTTCAATTTATATAAAAGTAGGGTATATTTAAGAATCTCCCAGTAGTGACATACAAATATTATAACATTTTCTTATCATCTCTAATGCATGTTCAATTATTTTTAATAACCTAAAATTAGGCATTTTGATTAAATCCTCCTTTCTGGAAACACATATCATACTCCATTCTGTATTAAATTAGACCTTTAGAGTTTAATTAACTTATTTTAAATGCACATAACTTCTAGTAGCATGTAATGAAAATTATATACATATATAAGAAAGAGTAGATCCCTCTGGCTTTTGGAATTTGAATAACTCAGTTGAGTAAGCACCACTTATTATTCATGATAAAAATACATATATCTCCTCTTCCACTTAAAAAATTAAACATAATTTTCATGGCAAATACAGTGTGATACCATATCTATTAAATCAAGCACTTTATTATAAATACAAAAATGTTAGATTATTGAATTTAAAATATTCATCTTTAAGTAATTATTGAACTATCAATAATGTTAATTTAAATGCCTTAACTGGTAGTGTTCGGATGGGCATGTTTCAATGAATACAAAGTTTAGTAGAGATACCATGATTACTAATTGATTTTATATAAGAATATAAAACTCATAATTTTAACTTTATTCAGAGGGAGTAGAGAAATTTTAATAACATTTAAGAAATAAGATAATTTACTCTATTTTTTGAAACTCTACTCCTTTCGAGATGGTGGAAAATAATATAAGCATCACAAAGGACAATTTAACTTGCTAAACTTAAAATATTTGGAAGACTTTGTCTTCTAAAAGAGTCCATTATGTCAGTAGGCAAAGTGTATATATGCCTTTAGGGAAACTCTAGAAGAGAAAATAAGGATAAAAATATCACTAAGGGGATTTCAGAAGACGTGAAGAATGTATTGGAAGTTCATTCAAGAATTATTTATTGAGGACCTATTATGGGTCAGACAATGGAAAAATGGTGAGTAAAATAGACAAGATCTTGAATAGGGAACAAAATAGACAAGATCTTCCCTCCTCATCCTTCATTACATGGTGTGATTAGGAAATCAAATGAGAGAAAAAATACAATAATTTCAACTATGATAATGCTTATATTTTTAAAGAAGAGAGGGCTGTGGTTGTGATTTATGTAGGGAGAGAGCAGAAGAAGCCCCTTGGATCTAGGGATTTATTAAGCTTTGATGTATTCAATTATTTAAAAATTGAAAAAATACCAAAAGACCTGGACAGGGAAAAGGGAGAGAAAGCTGTTAGGATTAGAATTGTTAGTTCATTTAACTGAACATATTATATTTTAAATCTATTACAGTACCTTTATCCTATCCCCATTCAATTTCTTTAAGGACAGATTCTATATTTTCTTCATATCATTATAGCCATGAACCTGCACAGAAGCCCCACACAAAGAATGCCCTAAATACATATCCGTTGGAAGATAAAAAGAATTAGTGGCTGCCTCACTGTTTTGGGGTGTAAGAAATTTTGTGGATTTAGATATGCTATTCTTGAAGAGACCAACATTGCTAATTAAATTGTAATTCTCCTTGATACTAGGTGCCCTGACGATAACTATGCTGTTAGCATTTATTCGTCCTATTCCATAAATTATAGACTATATCACATATGTGCCCAGTTTGTACAAAAACATTCTACTCAGAATATGTAAGGCTGATAATAACTATTCAGGCAAGTGTACTTCTCAATACATATCACTTAAGAATTGTTGTGAATATAAAGCCCTACACTGATACAGCTAATTACTGTTCTTTCCGCTGCAATCAATCCACCTTTAAAAGTTCCTATTTTTCTGAGTCACTTATGAGGACATAGAGAAATGCTCTTGTGGACTGAGTGTTTGTGTCCCCCTGAAATTCATGTTTTAAAACCCTACTCTCCAGTGTGATAGTATTAGGAGGTGGAGGCTTTGTTAGACAACTAGGATTGATGAGACCATGAAGGTGGAGCCCTTCTGAATGGATTTGTGCCCTTATGAGTCACAAGAGATCTTGCTTCCTCTCTCTCTGCTCTAGAATGTGAGCATAGAATACGAAATGGCCATCTATGAACCCAGAGGAGGGCTCTCACCATATCCTGACCATGCTGGTACCCTGATCTCAGACTTCTAGCCTCCAGAACAATGAGAAATACGTTTCTGTTGTTTATAAGCCACGCAGTTAATGGTACTTTGTCATAGCATAGCATATGAAAGGTATGTGCATAGCAACTGAAAGATGTATTGCACACGGAAATATGTGGTCTTTTGGTCCTTGCTAAAAGTCTCCAGAAGGCCAAAACTAACACAAATTAAATTTCAAGTCTCTTTTCCATATTGTGAAATTATAAAACTGACATAAATATAATTTCATTACTCAAGGTCAAAAATACCCACAGCAATTATGCATCTGTTTTTATTCTCATTTGTGGCAGTGTATTGTTAGATTGAATTATAAACCCTTGATAATTAAAATATGTCTCTATATCCCTACAACACATTGCTCACCAATCTAACCTCATAACCTCAATTATTCTTGATATTATAAGTTAATTAAGATTTTATACTAATTGCTTATTTTTGACTTCGTTTCCGTCTGAATTTTTTTTAGTTAAAACCTCTTGCAATTTGATTTTACATCATTTTTACAAATTTGACTCCTGCATATACACATTTTAAAGATATATTTCTGCTCACCATTAATTTATTTTACTTGGTATTTTCTCCATTCCCAGCACCCTGGTGTGCCTAACTGAATGGAAGACATCTTCCCCTAAGACAATATTAAGAAGATGTTTACAAATTAAGATTCTTATTTAACAAGAGAGATGATCTATTTAGAAATCCAAAGACCAGGTAAACTGATTATGAGTGTGAAGAACTATGGACTTTCTAGATTTTCAGGACATTCACACTCCACGCATTTCTACCCTAGTCACTGATACGTGTTTCCTTGCATGCTTGCTTGAACCTACTAGTTATCTGATTATCCCATTGTTTTTCAAGAAGCCTGCAAGTGTCCTAAAAGAGACACTGTTGTATTGAAAGAAATATACACTACAACACCCTAAATGGCTTGGTGATAATTTCTATTAATGCTGCTTCCCCGTCTATGGACAGAATACCTGCTGCTGCTTCCCGCTTGCGAAGCTCTGTGTAGCCCTTTTTGTCTCTCAAGATCCGTTCATCACTTGTGCTCCTTTCCTTCACCTTTCCAGGGTACATCTTATTTATATTTATCGAGTGAGATCTATTGACACTGAATTAAAAAGCAAAGTCTTTTTCTCCCACTCAAAATAAGTTTAGTTACTGATTATTGAGTTACAATTAACATGCAGTATTATGTTAGCTTCAGAAGTGCAGCATAGTGATTCGATATTTTTATACATTATGAAATGATCAATGCACCTTTATTCTCTTCCTCTTGGAGACTGCTGTTTTTACTACGAAATCGAACTCTTTAAAATCCCACACTTCTGTAAAAGTAGGCACCCCAGTGAAGCCCTACATTACCTGAGTCCTTAGAATGCTTCCTTACTTATTATTTTTGATAACTTGGGTATAGTTACCTTGTAGATTTGAAACTAAGTTTCTCTATATTTTCCCTGAAGGACTTATATAATTTTGATCTTTACTTTATAGGTGGGAAGATTACTTACATAAACCCCTGTTTCAGAGTTTATATATCTTATAAATTATCCTAAGCAAAAATCAGGAAAAAAGATCAACTCCAGACTTCCAGAAACCTACATATTAGACTTTGTTTTTAGTTACCTTAGAAACCTTTAATATATTAGGAGAAGTACGAAGTTTTTTGATACCGGGAAATCACCATTTTCCTTGTGTTCTCAGTTCTCCATGGATCTTTCTCAGCAATCATCAATATACCCACAATAAAAAAATTACTAACATTTCCAAGACATAAATCACATAAACAGATGCCTCCCATGATACACTGACTTACCTTTAAAAATATACAGCTGGGTCATAGACATTTGCATATCTATATATGTACTGCCACATGAATATGCCTTGTGAGATTGTTCATCCTGTATACAGCTCATAATAAACTATAGACAGGGCTATTGCTAATAGGACATTTTCTTATCCTTGCATATTTTTACTCTCAGGCTGCATCTGTTTTAGCATTATTTTATATTCATCATTAAAATCTTTAACTTCAATATTTGACCTCCATTCGTCTTCCAGAGTTTTGCTCTCAGCTGTCTCAATAATTATATATAATCATTACGTGTATGTTGATTTGCAATCATGGGAACTTCCCTGGTGAAATCGGAAACTGGCCTCCATACACCGAGGGCGAGGAGAGGCCGAAGAAAGAGGCAGGCCATTTCAGATTGGTAGATGGCAGGTTCAATAAGCAAGGGAACTTAACATACAAGTCTAGTCTTATGTGGCCGCAAAACAAGTAAGTCTCCACATCCACCCGCCAAAATCTTAGACCTTTGTCTAGAGGCCTTAACTGGGTACATAAACAGTCCAGAAGTTCTCAACACCACATTACTTTGTCAAGGTTACATCCTAAGGCAGCTTCTAGTGTGGGGAAGGCAGGCAGAGCACACGTTCCAAGGACAGGGGAGGAGATAAAAAGCCTCTGATTGCCTGGGTCCAGCTCAGGTCAACCAGCATCATGTCCTCTTAATGACCTCCCCCAACAATGTATAAGGAAAGCTTGCTATATTGTTAAATTAACGTAGAATATTTTCTATTAATGTTAAAAATATTATTGAATTTTGGAGAGCTGGGTTTTTAAAGTTAGTACATTTATTAATGTTTTAAATTTCTAGAATAAACATACAAGTATATACGTGTGTATATAGAAAGATGGGTGCTCACGTGTGCACATTTATGTAAATACATATGAATATATCAATATATAGTCATACACATGCAATAATATGGATATGTATATATGTATTATCTTTTTCTAACATATAACAAATAATAACGTACACAATAAAAGTGCAGATCACTACGTTCTAAATTATCTGCTTGATATCAGAAGATAGGTTACATGAAACTAGCTTTTCTATTCCCTGCAAAAAGAAAATAAAAGCATTTTAAAGGCTCAAATTATAATTAAACCTGGAAAGGTTATATTGAACCAGAAACTCCCATAGAGCAACCATCATATTACATCTGACATATGCATTAGTTATAAAATATTGATATTTTACTTTCCATTTATTTTCTTTGGGATTTGAAATAGAATTGCATCAAAATATAGTTACCCTTATATATCTGGACTGATCACATGCTAGAAACCTAAATCATAGTTTATTTTAAAAGTTTTTGAGTGTTCACATCTAAGAATTGTTCAGAGAGATTTTTATTAGAGATATGGATAAGATATCACACGGTCAGGAAAATAGTCAATAAAACCTTTAGCTTTTCTCACATGAGAAAAATTTAGTTTATATTCTGAACCCTACCTCATTTTGCCCCTCTTTGTTTTTTATCAAACAGATTTTTTACTTTGAGCTGTAATCATGATATATTTTTAACTTAAATTATTGAGCTCTCTGCTACTTAGAGTGTTCACTCCAGTTGGTAAAAAAAAAAAAAAAATCACAGAAATCCTAAAATATAATTTAATATTATTCTTTCCTACAAAATATATTGAAGAAACATTTTTGCACAAACATGTATACATAATATATTTGCTAGTAATGTTACACGCGTTATTCTGTCTTGGAAAAGAAAGAGATCATGTAGCTCTTCTAACCTTCAGTTTTTTCCCCCCATACAATTCTATCATTGTAGAATCTTCTTGTTTTTCATCAAACTATTGCCACTCAAGAGTGTGATAAATTGTAAGGGATTTAATTTTTAAAAATACATAGTCAGTGCTTTCTCTGTGTCCACCCTTCATTTTAAAAGGGTCTTTTGGTTTGTGGTGGCCATGGCCTTATAAAAAGGCAGCACCTGAGTTTCTTTTTTTTTCTCTAGTCTTTATTTTTAATCATATAATCTCATAAATATCTATTTGCTGAAAATGTAACAAATCTTTTTGGATTGTTGAATATATTTCTTTTTATCTCACCAGCAACTCCCAGCTCTCTCCTCCAATGAGTTTTGAACTCACAGCAGGAACTTGTACCTTTTTTGTGTTTGACTTGTTCTCCATACAGTGGGATAAGGTGTAGTTTAATGGAATCTACACATTCCTTTAGACAGTATATGCTATCATGCACAATATACGGTGCATGCATATAGCTGATTTTTTTCTTTTCTATCTCCCCAGCTCTTCAATGGTCTACATTGCCTTTAGCATGTGAGCCTTTGATTACCATTCACTCAATAAAACAGAAGAAATACAATACAAAAAGGGTGGCAAATTTGACCAGAATTCTAGTCAGAATTATTCTCCAGGGTTATTAGCTATAATTTCTAATGAAAACTCTCTCCCATGTGGCAATGACTCAATGGAGTCCACTAATTTGTTTTTCTCGGGGGAAAAAAAAACCCACTTATTTTTTCATTACAGATTTTAAAACTATGCCTGTACCAAATATTGCCCACAATAGGAATATTACAAGGGATAAAAGAAAAATTGCATCTTACATAATTACTAGTAGATATAAATGAAGTACTATATGTTCTGCCAAATTCAAAGCACAATCTGAAAAGAAGGGTGGGTGATTTTAAAAATTTATTTTTTTTTAAATAAAGCCTAGTGTATATGCTATCTTCAGTTGATGCAAATGCATACATAACTCAAGTGAAACCTTCATGAGGTGATTATAGAAAGGTATTATTCACAGTCTGAAAGGACAGTATGATAAAATAACAATGCCTGTATAATCATCTGTGCCATTTTTCTTAATTATAAAGGGAATTTCCACACTATGTTCAAATATGATACTTTTGTAGAAAAGATGCCTTAAAATTTCTAAAAATCCAGATAATATTTGCTTTTCTATTACAGGAAAGGAATTCCATTTCTATCATGTAATAGCAAACTATTAATTTAAATACTGTTCTGTGTTCTTTCCTGTACATTAATACTGACTTCTGGTGTTCAGTCCAACTAAATATAGAAATTATACTCAATCATAGTGAATTCAAGATTCACTATGATCGTTTTTTTTACTGTCATATTAAAATTAATGTGTTTCTTTTGTTTTTGCTGTCATATTAAAATTAATACTCCATTAATTTTCTATATTTCTACTCACTCCACATACATATTAGCCTTGACTGAAATTTATCATTTTTATTAGTATTAAAATTATAAATGCTCTGAATAAACGAAATGAATTTTCCTTTTAAGTTCATTTGCCATGATTTATTGATTGAGATAATAAAGACAATATGACATATCTGGAGGTTGTTGTAATGTCTAAAACTAAAGGGGTAGTTTTCAGAGATCAAGTAGGGAAAAAGAAAAGGAATTACCGGAAATACTTCGTGAGAACTGTAGTTAACCACGGGAAAAATAATTTTGTTTGTAAATAAGAGTAGACTCAGCTAACTTTTTAAAAAATGTAGTTTCAGGTTCCATTTTGGTATACATGAATCTAGTAAGGTTTTATTATCTAGAGGTAAGAGTCAGATATATGTTCCAATAAGATATACATATATATGCTTTTGTGTATATATATATATTTATATACACACTAAGGACATTCAGTTGTATCAAATTTTCTACTATAATTGATATGTGTCTAGTTATTACTCACTTTAGTATTTCTACAATTTTCACATCTCATAAAAATAAGACTGACAAAGGCTTAATTTCCAAAACATACAAAACAGCTCGTACAATTCAACAATAAAAAAAACAAACCACCCAATTGATAAATGGGCAGAAGACCTAAATAGACATTTCTCCAAAGAAGACATAAGATGGCCAACGGGCACATGAAAAGAGGCTCAACATCGCTAAGTATTAGAGAAATGAAAATCAAAACTACAGTGAGGTATTCACCTCACACCATTCAGAATGGCCATCATTAAAAAGTCTACAAATAACAAATGCTGGAGAGGGTGTGGAGAAAAGGGAACCTTCCTACACTGTTGGTGAGAATGTAAGTTGATGCAGTCACTATGGAAAACAGTATGGAGGCTCCTCTAAAAACTAGAGTTGCCATATGATCCAGCTATACTACTCCTAGGCATATATATGGACAAAACTATAATTCAAAAAGATAAATGCACCCCTATGTTCACAGCAGCACTATTCACAATAGCAAAGACATGGAAACAACTTAAATGTCCATCGACAGATAAATGGATAAAGAAGATGTGGTACATATGTACAATGGAATACTACTCAGCCAGGAAAAAGAAGGAATAATGCCATTTGAAGCAACACGGATGGGCTTAGAGATTATCGTGCTAAGTGTAGTAAGTTAGAAAGAGAAAGACAAATACCATATGATATCATTTATATGTGGAATCTAAAATATGACACAAATGAACACATCTACAAAACAGAAACAGATTCACAGACATGGAGAATAGACTTGTGGTTTCCAAGGGAGATGAGGGAAGGATGGATTGGGAATTTGGGGTTAGCAGATGCAAATTACTATGTATAAAATGGATAAAAACCAAGGTCCTCCTTCATAGCACAGGGAACTATATTCAATATCCTGTGATAAACCATAATGGAAAAGAATATTAAAAAGTATGTATATTTACATATAACTAAATCACTTTGCTGTACAAAAGAAATTATCATAGCATTGTAAATCAACTATACTTCAATAAAATTTTTTTAAATATTACAGGTTAAATATCATTTTAGAGGTCAAATGATTCTATACTAATCAACTTTCTTTCTCAGCTGTCTTTATATGCCCTCATACTTTCAATGATTTTCACTACAGTTTATTTTTTCCTTTTCTATAAATTTATAACAACCTCTTTTTTGATTCTCTTTAAGTCAAAATCATATTACCTGGTCAATTTCTATGATCATATAGAATGCAAAGGAATAAAAACAAAATCAATCTGTAACTAAGAGAAAGAGTAAATATATATTACAGGATGTTAACTTGGGACGTTTTAACAGTTTTTGCTGTGGTCCAATAAAGTGGCAACTACTCTCACATTCTAAACTGAGGCTCTAGATCACCTCTTAAAGACTTGCAAAGAGGTATCCAGGAGTCAAATCAGAGACAATTAGGTAACTAACAATCTCCAGTCTGTTAAAAAAGGTCTTGGAATATCTGAGAAAGAAGCACTGGATTAGAAGGATTTTTTGGCACTAGTTACCAATAAGTGTTGTGAGTCCATCTTTACTGGCACATGAAAGATTGGGGACAGTCTCTCCTCTACCTCAAGGGTACTCTTTAGAAAATTTAATATGTTTTGTAGAGTTTGAAAAATACATTAAGACTACTATACAGATTATGTCTAAGAAGTCTCAAAGTCAAGAGACTGGATGAAGTGGTCTTTGCGTTTTGCACAGACCACGCAAAAAACTGCAAACCCATTTGTAGTCGTACAAATCTCTGTAGTTCCATCATACCAGATGAGAGAATTGTCCTGGCATTCTTTTAGATGACAACTGCCTGAAGCGGTAAGGAGAATTCAGCAGAAACAAATTATGCTTACTCAAATCTTATGAGAGGAAAGAGCTGTCCAGAGAGGCCAAATGATGGGGGTTTTCAATAGCCTCTGAAAGTCATCTCACAAGACCATCAGTTTTCAACTCCTATCAAACTCAAATTAATCACAGAAGCAGTAAGGGAACACATATCTTGATTCTTTAATCTTCCTTCCTTTTCCTGCTTTGATCTGCAGGGTTAGAAAAGATGGTTAGTGTGGGAGAGGGATAGAAGTACAAAGCACAAAAATGGAGAAGCCAACTGTACTCATTTCCATTAAAGGCTTCCAGAGCTAGTTCTGAATTACAGAAAGAGATATATATTATTTTTAAATAAAGTGCAGAATTTTGACTATTTAATGGGACTGGATATTTAAAGACAATTATAATTATTTTATGACTTGAAGTGACTAGAGGGTTGTCATTGTCTGAAAAGATAAGTCATGGGACCTGTCTTGGATCTCATCCAAGTACTGGGGAATTAAGACATCGATCCCCACAGAGCATGTTAGAACAAGAGGAAAGGGAAAAGAATAAGGTTGTTCCTCTTCTTTTCTGAGTTCCACTTACTCAAAGTGAAATTCCACAAATCAAAGACATAGGAATGATTATTAAGGGCTCAGCTGTTAATTTAGTGCATTTCATTTATGTCTTATCATTCTTACATAAGTTTTCTCATTGGCTTTTAATTTATTTATTTTATTAAGTAGGTAACTCTGGTAATAAAGGGCAAATATATTTTGATAGAATTATTTTAATTTTATTAGTTTGCAACCATCAACTTAATTAGCCAAGAAATATCTCAACTGCTTATAAATACGCTTGGAACAGAGAACACACCTAGAGGAAAAAGAAAAAGAAAGCTGTAGGTATAATTTGTTCGACTGCCCAGTATCTGAAATGTATGTAAAAATAATTTTCCTGTACTCTGGTAGAAAGCCAGTTAAATTTTGCAAGCAAGAAATTGACATAGTCAATGTCAGTTATATTCTGATTAATCTCTATGAAGAGTGTGTGTGTATATATATATAGATAGATAGATAGATAGATAGATCTATATATCTTGAATTATAGGGGTGAAACTCTCTTTGATTGGAGAGTTTTATTGGATTAGTATCCTATAAAAGAATCTCCAGAGAAATCCTTAGCCTCTTCTATATTAGATATTACATTGTATTTACTGACAATGTAAGTACAAATTAGTTTTAGACATATATAGAAAAAGTTTACACAGTTGCCAAGACCACATTACAAGTAGGATTATCGAAATGTTTTTTAAAAAGAGGTGTTGGTTTCTGGCTCCCCTTTTCTCCTGTCTCCTCACATTTCTCTTATGACTAACCTCCTTACCCACCTCCAGCAAAGTGGAAGGAGAATGTCACTTGCTTTTAAACTTACCTTAAATCTCTTTTTATTCTGCTAGAAACTACATACAAACGAGGCTTCAGAATATTTAAGATTGTTTTCGCCTTCTTATGTTTAACTTCCTATTATAAGGAATCATTCAAATGTTGAGAAATGTTTTGAATTAGTACATAAAGAGGAGGTAATAATATAGAATGAAGAAATATATTATCATATGCAGATATGCATATATGTGAATCTGTCTGTAGGTGTGTATGTAATATCACACTCTGGAAAACACAGATATTTTACCCACAGATTCCAAAACAATGTGATAAAATTGCTATTAATGTGTTCACAACTTAATCTGAAAATATAATATCTCTTACAAATAATACAGGCATTCAATTTGAAAATAACAGTTTTGTCATTCTAATAACTTCTAAAATACTTTTTCATTTTCTATTTCAATAAAAGAAGTATCTCAAAATATTAATAAAATTTAGCTGGAAGGACAAAATGTACTGTGAATATCTGTGACAAATTTTATTTTTCCAAGATATATATTAGCTACCTGCTGTCATTATTGGAATCTCCAAGTATAATATTTTCAGTTATTACTTTTATTGACATATGTTATGGAAACTGAGTAGATATACACTGCAGAATTTGGTAAAATAAAGTATCCTTAAAAGAAATCAGTGTTGAACTTTTTAAAATAACTTATAAAGTTAAAATATAAATGTGCTATTAATAAATGTGCTATTAAATTATTACACGGTGCCTACTTGATTTTATTTTATGGCTGGTTTAATTTATATCACTAAAAAAAGTTTCTCTGTTTATTTTTCATGGTTTCATAATTACCCAATTAAACTAAAGTAGCAGCATTGTTTAGGCTAACATGCTGGATTATATAACTAAAATGCAGCCTGAGTCCTTCTCATTGTTGAGAACAAGCTCCTAATCCCTACCAGATAAGCAACATAGTAGTCTTCAAGGTTCTTCTCTGTGGAGTAGGTTTTCTGGTTGTTCTGACTCTGTGACATTAATCAGGCTATTGTAATGCTCTGAAAAACATTTACTCATCGGTAAACTGTAGCTAAGAAAATACTCTTCATAAAGATAGGTGATGATCAAATGAAATTGTACATGCAAATTTACTATTCAGGGTCTAATAAATAGGAGAGACTTAACGATTACAAAGATATTATTAATATTAAGATTCAAAACCATTAATTTAATTTATTAATCACTTTCTCATTTGCAATGCATTTTCATCAATCTTGAAAAGTATTTGACAATGGGATCATATATACTGTTTAGGAGAACACAACCAAAACTAAACTTAATTCTACTAAACAGACAGTTAAAAATGACAAGATATTGTCTATTACATAGTAGATATGTAATATTGTGTCTATTATATAAAAAACTTTAAGATGAGTATGATTATCATAAAATATTATGCAACATTTTGTTTTATATCTAATATAAAATATAAATGAATTAAAGGTATATATTTACAATAAAACTATAAAGTACAAAAAAAAGCTAAGTAATATTTAATTAGCTTTGGTGCACTTGGGTATTTATGCTCCAAACATGAAATAAGGAAAATAGAGAAAGAGAAAATTTTTATTTTCCTACATAAAGGAAAATACAGATAAAAAATTATAACTCAAGGTAGTTAAAATAAAAACAAACACAAAAATTATATCAAACAATGTTTCAAAATGTAAAAAATATTTGTACATAAGTGATATTAACTTAATGTCAGTGATAGAGAAAAAACTCTTACTAATTAATACGTAAAATGAATAACTCAAAGGAGGAAAAGGTCAGTGTATGTTCAGAATATACACAAAAATTCTCAAAAAATAAGCATAAATTGTTTCATTTTACTGGTATTCATAGAAACACAATCCAAGCTAATGTTACAACTTAGAAATTTCATTTTGTATGATGATGAAGGATACTAATAGTGATAATATTGAGGGATGAGGTTCAGTTCACTCTTTAGAATTTGTGATAACATATACATTTCAGAAGTGTACCTTTTCAATATTCAGGACTAGTTTTACAAAATGTCCATATCCTTAGATATAGAGCTGTGGTCAGCCTACAATACTGATAACATTGGTCTTATTTTATAAATAATTATAGACACTGATACAAAACCCTTCACACACACATACACACACACACACACACACATATTTAAATCAAAATTTATAAAGATGTACACCAATGCAATTATTTTATTATGTTTAGGTATTAACATTATGAGTGATTTTGCCCTTTTTATGCATTTTGAAATTGAACAAAATTATCTTGCAAAATAACCACATATTCTTAATTTCATAATTATTAAAACAGTAAATATGTTTCCATTTTGGATAAAAATTAAAATTAAGGACCAATATCTAAGAAATATCTGTTTATTAAAATTTCCTGCTTTAGAAATCCAACCAAGAATAATGATGTGAAAATTGTGTGCTTGTTGGTAAGACTGAGGCAAGTGCATGTATATTTATCTTTTAATAGATTTTAAGTTTAATTTAATGAAGTTTTAATGTTATACTTCATAACACACCAGTATGAAAGATAGTAATTGGAATATGTGGTCCAATTCACATTCAATTAGTGATATACTCTTTCATACTAGAACTTGTGCTTCTACTAAATCTTTTAATTTGTTAAGGCTGTATTTTAATTAGATTTTATAATGATAATTCAAAGAAATTATCTAGCAAGATTTCATAGTTGTTTTCATTTCCCCCTAGAGAGGGGTTATTAATTATTGAATCCATCAAATTCTAATCTGTACAAAAAGACTGGTTACTTTAGTGACTTAATAATTGTAAGAAATAACCTTAGACTGTTACTATAATTTTACAGATGAAACACATATTTCATGTATAAATATAGTATAATATGATGAATATCAACATTGGAAAACTTTTTTCAAGCATCAGATCATTCTTAAAAGAGATCAATAATTAGGATAGTTGCAAAAAGAAGAACAAAAATTTTCCAATGTAAACAAATCTCTAACTTTAGAAAGAACAAAAATAAAAGAAATTTTAATTTTTCAAGTAGTGTCAACTTTGAAATTATTAATAATTTATAAAATGGCTGTATAAAATGATACCAAGAATCATGGGAAAACAGGAAATTGTATGTATTGTTTGTAGGACTGTATATCAGAACAGTATTCTAGAAGACCTTACACAACATATATCAGAAACTGTAAAGTTTTGTGTTTTCACCTACAGAAATTTCTTCCATAAAATGATAATTAATTATGTATATATTTAACTAGATGCCTATTTGTCATCACATTGGTTATTAAAATGAAAAAAATGAACATTTCCTAAAAACAGAAGACTGGTTAAAAATATTAAGTTAAATCTATATGATGGTCAGTCATAAAATAATGTTCAATCATTAAAAATTATAGAATTGTAAAATTGTTTAATAATGTAAAGATGCTCATTGCACATTTAATATGTGAACTCCTATCTTACAAAATAATGTACAGTTTTTTTTTTACAATGTCTATGTGCACAGACAAGTTTCAATTAAAGAGAGAAAATACATTCTTTTGCCTGTGCATACTATGAATAAAAAAGCATAAACCTAAGGAATAAAAATTAAATATAATAATTTTGTTACAGTGGTAAATGACTTTTCATTTTCTTTACACATCAAAATATCTTATATTTGAATTACCTTCGATAGTTTGTTATTCATATGGAAGGTTTACTTATTTAGAGTGAGTATTTGCTTATAATCACAGAATAGCATAAACTAATAAACTGCTTATTTTAATTCTTAGGTATTATTAAAAGATGGCTTAAATGAAATTAAAGTTTCATGTGCCATTATTTATAGTTTTGGGGTGGTGGGTGTGGGAAGAGTTGTAATATTGATATATCACAAAATTATTACTAGACTAATATGCATGCTTGAAGTAGTTCCTTTGGCCATGATGGTTATGATAATAGAACCTATGGATTGTGGATTAAAACATATTTTAAAGCTGAGAAATTTCCATGGAATTCCATTTTCACTTGGAGAATATATCTTTTCATAAACAAGACTGCTGAAAGTAGGAGAAAATCCTAGAAAATGTAGCATAGAAATAGTAATCATAATGTTATATACATTCTCTCCATCCCATTACCCTTTTTTTTTTTTGGCTCACGGGCCCAGCCGCTCCGCCGCATGTGGGATCTTCCCGGACCGGGGCACGAACCCGTGTCCCCTGCATCGGCAGGCGGACTCTCAACCACTGCGCCACCAGGGAAGCCCTAAACCTCATTTCTTAACTAGTACAGGAAATAACTCTACAATCATTACAAAATTTCAAGGTAGATTTAATTCCTTGCTTATTCTCTAAGTGCTGTTTACACATTTTCCATTTGTGAGAATTAACATGAATCCCTTCAACACATAAAATTTATTAAGCATTTTTAAAATATATTAAATAATGAATATATTTGATTATCCTTATAAAGAAGAATAAAACTCACTGTCATAATTATTTAATTTTTCTGAGTGTCTGAGACTTTGAGAAAGGAAGTCAACCTTTCTGTGCAGGCCACTGAACCAATTTATAAGTGATCAGCAATCCAGTCATCCAAGAAATCGGAAAATTCTGGTTTCATTTATTCACAGAAAGGAGATAGAGCTTCCCACATTTATTTCACATGACAAGAAATTCTTTATTCACAATATGACTAAAGCCACACACTTCCAAGTTGATATACCAATAATTCTAGTTTTCCTCTGTACTACCTGTTAAAGTCTCAATACTTTTACTCAGTCTAACAATCCATGAAACTGATGGAATCAATACAATCATAGAAGTGGTTTCTATAATAACTTTTATCTTAAAGATCGTTCATGTTTTTAATGACCTTTATATCAACTTGTTAAGATGAACAGAAAAATTCTATAAAATCATAGTAATTTGAGTTTGTGGATCCTCAAAGATCATCTTTTAGAATGCTCTCATTTTACAGATGTGAGAAAACGGGGCTGCAAGTGGTTTAGCAACTTAAAGAAGGTCTTAGAACTAATGCCATGTTAAGACTAGTGCCAAAGACCCTGATTTTCAGTCATTCAACTATTATTTATTATTATTTCAGGATCTATGTTAAAAAATTTTTTTAAAGATATTTTAGAATTAGTTAATAATGCAGTAAAAATCTAGCAAATATGAAAATTCTGTCTCAGTTCCAAGATTGATAGTTTTTACCATTGTCTTTCCAAGATTGATTACCCGATTTATTACTTAGCTCCTGCCAAGTTCAGACTGGCTTCCTCCTATACCTCTAATGTGTAAGCATTTATAATTGGTAAAAATAAATCACCACGATTGACATTTGTGTTTTTCATATAAATTTCATATAGATTTTCTTATTATGGTAAAATACATATAGCATAAAATTTAACATTTTAACAATTTAACATTTATTTATTTAACATCTTTATTGGAGTATTATTGCTTTACAATGGCATAATTACATTCACAGTATTATACAACCATCATTACTATTTATTTCCAAAAATCTTCATCACACTAAACAGAAACTCTGCATCCATAAGCAATAACTCACCACTCACCACTCCCCCCTCCCTAGTCCCTGGTAAACTTTTTTTTTTTCTTAACATCTTTATTGGAGTATAACTTTTACAATGGTGTGTTAGTTTCTGCTTTACAACAAAGTGAATCAGTTCCTGGTACACTTTAATCTACACTCTTGAGTCTATGAATTTGCCTATCCTAGATATTTCACATAAGTGGAATCATATAATATTTATCCTTTTGTGTCTGGTTTATTTAACATGACATTTTGAGGTTCACCCATATTGTAGCATGCGTTAGAACTTCATTCCTTTTATAGCTGAATAATATACATATGCTGTTTATTATTTATCTATTTATCAGTTGATGCACACATTGCTTTTAGCTTTTGGCTATTGTGAATAATTCTGCAATGAACATTTTTATATAAGCATCAGTTTATATCTCTATTTTCAAATTTGGGGAGTATATAATTCAGAGTCAAACTGCTGGATCATATGGTAATTCTATGCTTCACATTTTGCGGAACCACCAAACCGTTTCAACAGCAGCTACACATTCTTACATTACTACCAACAATGCACAAGTGTTCTAATTTTTTCACATTTTCATCAACGTGTCTTATTTTGCATCTTTTTCAGTTATTAATATTAGAAACATCATAGTAGATATGAAGTGGTAACTCATTGATTTTAATTCCCTTAATGACTAATTATGTTGAGTATCTTTTCATGTGTTTATTGGTCATTTGTATGTATTCTTTGAAGAAATATCTATTCAAGTCCTTTGCCTAATTTTAATTGGCTTGTCTTTTTGTCATTGAACTGTTCTTTGTATATTCTAGATATTAAATCCTTATCAGATATAAGACTTGTAAATATTTTCTCCAACACTGTAGGTTGTGCATTTTGATTATAATTTTAATGTTGTTTTTCTATAAAGTAATCCATGTGAGATTTTCTATTTAAAAATTACATGTTGTAAAGAACTACCAAAGTAAGAGTAAAATTTATTAAATAAACAAGCTAATGTAAGTTTTAGAATTACTGATGGGAGTACAGGTTGTATTTGAAAATTCTTCCTGGATTTCCTTCTGTTAGACAGAAACTATTCCTATTTGCCTGAGAAATACTGATATTCAACCATTCCAATAAATATTATGGGTCATGTTTATCAGCTGTTATTCATGGAAATAATGCTTAAGAAAGAGATGCTCAAAAATTATACAAACCATGGAAAATTCTGGCAAAAGTATTTAGTAAACTGTAAATAAAAAGTAACTTGCTTAATAGGATGACAAATATGTTAGAAAATTATCACAATAATATCATGGTAAGCAAACAACATTATAATAAACAAAAAACATTATGTCAAAGATTAGAAGGATTACCATTAAAGCCGGAGTAAGTTAATGTGGCCATCAATCCCTTGATCTAGTCAACAGTTTGCAGAACCTGCTAATTAGAACCATAAGGGAAAACAGACTAGGATAGGATAGGATCAGGTAGGGTAGGGTAGGATAGGATAGAATAGAACAGAATAGGATATTACCAATTATAGTGTAGTATATATTGATATATTACCAGGTAAATAATGTTATGAATAAAGATTCCTAAATGAAAACGTTGCACAGAAAAGAACTCACCTTCAAATGTTCTGATAGCCATTTCACCATTGGAGCCATTGCTCTGACACAAACAAAACAAAATAACACATATTATGACATTTCCTAGGTCTGGGTTAGGTAGTTTTTCTCTGTTTAAGTGATTAAAGCAGAAGTTCTCAAGGTCAGAAAATGTTCTTATTTTAGTTTTAAGAGTTCACTGATTTAATCTGTCCAAGAATAAAACATAATTAAATATTTGCATAATAAGGATAAGTATTCTTTTCAGAGCACTCTGGTGTTTAAATATTTTTGCATCGACTTAAATGCTGCTTTGTAATTACATAGAGTTAATATATTCTATCCAAAGGTGCACTCTGTGCCATGAATATATTTGCTAATCTAGAAAAATAAAAAATATTTTCAGTAGAAATATATTCCACAGTACCTTGATTTCATGGGAACACTGGGAGCAAAAGAATTTTGCAACAATATTTGTAGAATTGGCCCAACAGTACAATGAGGAAATTACTGTCATCTCTGTTTTTCAGATGACTAAGCTGTGGTTTGGAGAGGTTAAGTAATTTGCTTAGGAAGAAACAAATGGTATACGGTCAAAAAGAATTCCAATGAAAACCAGCCTAACTTCTAACCACCAGCACTTCTATCAATTTCATTGTTTTGCAACAATTGAGGGTATAACACAGGTTTTGAGAGATAATAATAAGAGCTCATTGAAGATTTCCAGTGCCAGAATAAAAATGGACAGAGATACATAGATAGATAGACAGATAGATAGGTAGGTAGATAGATAATTTGTTGTATACATGCTTAAAGCCACACTTACTGAACTCATTACCTTAAATAGAATATTACCAGGTATTTTGGTATTTTTGAAACTGAAATTGAGTAACATGTACAAGAGGAAGACAAATGTATTTAGAGTATGAAAAAGTATTTAGAATTGGTATGTTTTGCTTATACTAATGTTAAGTATTATTAGTTAGCTTTTTTGTTGTTTAAATTTTCTAATGTCTATTCTTCTTTGATGCATGTACTAAGTGTTTGATGTTTTTAAGCACAAGTGACTGATGCATATAAGGTATGATTAAAAAGCTTTTATATAAATGGCTACCAAATAATTTGCTTAAATGTATACAAAAACATGTAATATGTCATACAATAATATTACAGTTGGGTACCTTTAAATTGCATGATTGAGATATTTTAATGGTAAAATTTCAAAGATAAAAATTATGTAGCTACATTTTATACACCTTTGGATATTCAAATTTATTGTATTTATTAAAGATAGATATTTATTTGGGATATAATCTCATTATTTTATAAACTCTTCAGAATCTTTTGATGAATATGGTAAACACAGATGTACACTAATACACTCATATACATGTACACATATGTATTAAAATGATTTATCTCAATTTTTAATGAAAATATGAACTTAACTCTCCATGACAGAAACTGTGGTTGATCAATGTTGACAAAATAATTATTAATTTGAGTTTTCAGAAATGGGTGAGAAGAGGTGAAGGAGAGGCTTAATACTGTATATTTGAAAATTGAAGATAAAGAAAAAAACTTTTTCCTAGTGTAATTGTTCTCAACAGGGGAAGGAGGGCTCTCTCAGGGGATATTTGACAATGCAGCAGACACTTTGGGTGGTCATACCTGGTGGAGGTTGCCCAGGGCACCTACATGGTAGAGGCCTGGGATGCGCTGCTAAACACGTTGCAATGCACAACAGAGACCCCTACAGCAAAAAAAAATCATTGGGCCCCAAATTTCAACACCACTAAGCTGAGAAAATCTGTTGTAGAGAAAAAAAAAAAAAGATAGGATAAAAACTATAGTAGACGGAGTATGTCAAATGTCACTTAACATTTTTGGAAACAATACGTTCAATACTCAATTGTAAGTTTTATGTAACAAGCATCCTCTCGGCTTCAATGGGCAGGGCAGGTAAAAGCTACTGCAGATATAATGAATAGATGGCAACTGGTTTGACACTGAACTAAACATCAGGAGGACAACAGTCTCTAAACCCATTAACAGAGGTGATTGTGAAATTATAAAACTCCAGAAATGACAAGAAGCCTTGAAACAGCATTAAGCTTTCCAGAGTCTGTGAAACAGACATTTAACACACTTATAAATGCAAAAGTCAGTGGGATCTCAGCAGACTTACATTGATGCACCTGATAAATGAGAGGAACCCAAGTAATGAACCAGAGATCATCTGAAATAAGATGACTTCCACTGTCTCATTAAAATATTTAATTGTCAGTCTTTAGTTTTTCATGTATTTTAAATAGATCAAAATATGCAATACTACAATGTTATAATAAATAAAATGCATATTTGAATAATGTTGATTTGGCAATAAAGAAATATTTATGTTTAAAATTATTAGGTAAATTAAATTTGAAAACTATGTAACTAACTAGCTTTATTGGTTTGTAAATGTATCAAAGGATGAATGTCAGTTGTTTGCATGATTTAGATAACTTTTGATGCTTTATAGTTATCATACTAATGTAGACCCAGAAAAATTAACATATTTTAAATAGTCATTTTTTAGTAAAAGTGAGCTATCACAGGGTTTTAAATTCTACAACGTTCTTATTCTTAAAAAGTTCTGTTCTTATGGTGCCAAAAAGAGTACTGAGAAGGAAAAAAAGATAAAACAGTATAATATATATCCATACCAGTAATGCAATGAACTAAGAAGGGTAGTAAAAAAATCAATTAAGTTTTATGGGTATTTTAAGATTTCCATCTTAAATGGTTATTTTCAGAGCTATGTGTAAATGTTATGATAACACAGTGTAAAAGAGCAGATGGTCTCCTTTAAAGCATATGATCTGCATATAGACTCAATATAATTTTGCTAATATTCACATTACAAAACCACTTGTAACTATCGAAAATCTAAATACAGTCTAACTAGAGACACACAAAAGCACCTATGCCTCAAACAATTAATTCTAAAATTGCATTTTTTAATCTATCTTTAATTGCTTCAGCCAACACATCACAGATACATAGTTCAACTATCACATCCACAATTCAAAACAGAATACAGGTTAGATTATTTTCTTTTTTTTCTTCAAAATAATAATTATCTTCAGGCACTCATTAGTTGAAGGACCTAAGAGAATGAAAAAATTCAATAGACGTGTTATGCATCCAAAAACTAAAGAAGGCATTTCGTTTCTGAGTACAGGAGCCTAATTTTTACATCCTTTTAGTCAATACTGAAGAAAAAATAAAATGAAACTATTATAGTGTGCTTATACTGTATCATTTTGAACACACTTCCCATGTATCTGAGAGGGCTCTCCAGCTATTACCTAGATCATTTTAAAATATTTGAATTGATAATTTCAACTACCAGGAGACTGTATGAAAGAAATCATCAAGATTAAATGGATTTTCATTCATCTTTTGAGGCAATTTTCTCTCCTTCTAAATTGCAATGGCAGAATAATCTCCACTGAGACTGATACTCTTCTAATATAAAGTCCCTTCTCTGGAAGAACATGTATAAATGCATCACACATACTCAATCTTGATTTTTCCCACACGGTTTTTGATTCTTCTGTGGTTGTATTTTACATCTATGTGATATACACAGTAATGCTTGGTTAAGAAGATGGCAAATTAATGTTCTGCTCTACTCTCTGTGTGATCTTGGAAAAAGTCTCTGAGTTTAAGGCAGTCTTCTCAAACTTTAATATGCACATACACCACCTGAGGACTTTGTTTAAGTGCAGATTCTGATTCAGTAGGTTGGGAGTCAGGACTGAGATTGTGTATTTTCCTGGCTGAGGATGACGAACATGCTCCTTGATGAGACATTACTTTTTTTATGAGGAAAATTTGTGAAATGACTGTAGAGTACTTTGCAGCATGTCTGAGAAAGAAGAATAATATGTATATGCTACTAGCTAGCTATCATGCTTTCAAAAGAACATATGAATAATGGATACTAGTTTAATAGTTACTAAAGAATAACTACTTAACCTCATCATTTTTTATCTCTGTCTTCCCTTTTTCTCTTCATTTTATCTGTTGTTCTCCGTTGTTATGAAGTTTCAGCTAAACAAGTTTCTTCTTTTCATATGTATTACTTAATCAGAAAGCCTAGACAATTTGAGGGATAATTTTTTTTTTCTGTTCTTAGGACAAATATATTATTCAGGGTTATCATTCTATTTCTGGAGCCATTATTAAAAAATATAGATTGCTCCTTCAATACCATCTCTTGAATCTTCTTTTATCCCTAGAGTTGTTCATTTTAAGGCTTTAGACAAATGTATAATGACAGGTATCAATCATTGTATAGTTTCACTGCCTTAAAAGGTCTCTTCTCTGTTACATAGTTTCAAATTCTTTAATAATAATTATAATAAAGACTGTCAAATTTGGAATGATTATCATCTTGTGTTACTCTCCAATTTTTAAAAGTATTGATTACTTTTCCAAGCTATATTTGAAAGCTCAATTTTCCTATATATACATTCTTTATACAATTCTTACATTGTGGACCACTGATGTCAACGTTTTTCCAAATGTACACACAAAAGCAAAATGACATGAAAAGTATCTGTTATAGTGTCAAGTTTAAAGACTATTAGCTTCCTTTCCTGCTTCCTTTGTTAACTAATTAAAGTGCATAAGAACCAAGTTCCTAAATTTGTCATTATTAGTATTAGAATAAAATATGTCATTGAAAAATTTAATGTTACTGAAATATTTAAAAACAATTCTCTTTCTGAAATATTTAACAACCAGACAAATTTTAATCAAAATACACTGCACTCATAGTGTATGAAATTGTTCCTTTTAATTGCAGAAGTGTTTGTGTATGTGTATAGGGAGGGTTATTGAAGAAACAGGGTTTTTTTTTCCATACCTTCACCTCCCCTTACCTTAATTCCTTGGACTGAACTGAATCCCAGTACTGTCCCTGACTTTCCGTGTCATCCACTATTAGCATCTAGAAAGACTCCTGACATCATGATTATATTATTGTGGCATTCCCTCCGTGTCCTGAGGCAGGATCAGGAGATGGAAAAATAGGACTCACCTTGAACTGTTTGTATTTTAAAATTATCTATTCACCAATAAATATGTACAAACATCAGAAAGTAAAAATAAACTCTAAAGTAATCTTCAGAAAGGCATATATAATATTGATATACACAAGGTGTTCATATATTCAGGCCCTTCACAATATATCCAAGACATGATACCCTACAAATAAAATATGAGTTCTATCATAGTGCACATAATGGAAATGGCCATATGGTTTAATTATTATACCAGCTTGAGAATCATTCACTGGGGGAAATTTAAAGAAACATTTCCTATGCCCACCACAGAAAACGGGTCGGCTAGATGTCACTGCATAGGATAGGGTCCATGGCCCCTAGACTCCAGGATTTAAAGTTGCAGGAATCACTGACCTTTCATCTAGTATATTTAGAGACTTACATAAAATACAGACGCATAAGTGAACACAACAAAAATCAGCTGAGCAAAGCCCACATCAGTAGAACCACTCTACGGAGACTAACTGCCAACCCATAAAATTGTGAACTAAAAAACTGCATATTGTTTGTGCTTATAACTTGGGGATGCCATATTACATTCCAAAGTTAACCCAAACTTGGACTTCCCTGGCGGTGCAGTGGTTAAAAATCCGCTGGCCAATTCAGGGGGCATGGGTTCAAGCCCTTGTGCAGGAAGATCCCACATGCTGCGGAGCAACTAAGCCCGTGCGCCACAACTACTGAGCCTGCGCTCTAGAGCCCACGAGCCACAACTACCGAAGCCCGTGCACCTAGAGCCCGTCCTCCACAACAAGAGAAGCCACTGCAGTGAGAAGCCCCACACACGGAAACGAAGAGTAGCCCCTGCTCGCCGCAACTACAGAAAGCCCACGTGTAGCAACGAAGACCCAACGCAGACAAAAATAAAAATATAAATAAATAAATAAATTTATTTAAAAAACCAAACAAACAAACGAAAAAACAAAGTGAACCCACCAAATATGGGCAAGATCTGTACCAAAAAAGTATAAAACATTATTGAGAGAAATTAAAGGCAATCTAAATAAATTGAAGTATATATGTATATACTAAGTCATGTATCAAGGAGAGGTAAAGATGTGAGTGCTCCACCAATTGATCTATAAATTCAGTACATTCCCAAACACAACCCTATCAGGATTTTGAATATAAAATGAAAAGCTGGCTTTATAATATTTGTGGTAACAGAAATGGCTAAGATGATATCAACAAGACGTTCTTGAAAGCAAACTAAAAATGGAATTAGTGGACTTACTCAAATTCGATCAGTTATCAACATTTATTATAAAGTAATTAGGACAAACGTAGTAATTAGAACAGTGTGGTATTGGCATGAAGAAAGTCAAATGGAGTAGTACAGGGGAATAAATAGTCTAAAACTACACCTACATGTAGACATACACTTGATTTATAGCAATGCTTACGGTTGGCAATTATCATTTTTCAATAAATGGTGGTGTCAAGTGAATATTGACATGGAAGAAAATTATTCATGACCCTTACCAAACACTATATGCAAAAAGTAATACTCAATCCAAATGTGAAAAGTTCATCAATAAAAATTGTAGATATAAATATGAGAAGTTAATTAGTATGACATATTCTGTTCATGTAAGAACACCATTATTAGTGTAAAATCAAAGACTAGATAAATCATTTGCAATACCTACAACATGCAAATTTCTCATATCCAAAATATACAAATCTATAAGAAAATATACAAATTAATAAAAGAAAGAGATGATCTAATTAAAAAATGGAAAATGAAATTTGAAGATAATTTTACAAAGAGATATTCAGTCAATAAAAATACAAATGGATATAGGTATAGTGCTTTATTGTTCACCAAGAATAATACAAAATAATACAAGCACTATACACTCATTGGAATGGCTAATATGAGAAGGGTTTTCAATAACCTGTGTTGGTGACATTCTGGAGCAATTGGAATGCTCATACATTACTTGTGGGTGCATAAATTGGTACAATTAGTACCAATTTATACATCCAGTTAGAAAAACTGGAAGGAGCTGATAAAACTAAATAATTTCTGGTGACCCAGAAATTCCACTCTATATTTATATTATCATGGTCATATGCAATTGAATTTTTACAAAAAGATATGTATAAGAACATTCATTATACTTTATTTGTGATAGCAAAAATTTGGAAGCCAAATAAATACTGTTATATTTATTTAAAAAAATATTACATTATAATAAAAATAAATGAAATTCTATTATAAAGAATAGAGATAAATCCCATATATATATACTGTTTAGTAGAAGAAGCCAATTCACAAAATTATACAAATTCTATGATTTTATTTGATTAAAGTTTATAAATACATGTAAGATATTTAAGATGTTTTCACTAGCATGTATTATAGTTCACAGGAGAATTAATAGTTCTATGCCCATCATCAAAAAGTCTACAAATAATAAACGCTGGAGAGGGTGTGGAAAAAAGGGAACCCTCCTACACTGTTGGTGGGAATGTTAATTGATATAGACACTATGGAGAACAGTAATGGAGGTTCCTTAAAAATATATTAATAGAATTACCATATGACCCTGCAATCACACTCCTGGGCCTATATCCAGAAAAGACAAAAACTCTTAATTCAAAAAGATACATGCTCCGCAATGTTCATAGCAGCACTATTTACAGTAGCCAAGACATGGAAACAACTTAAGTTCCCACTGACAGATGAATGGATAAAGAAGATGTGATTTTATACATATATGTGTGTGTGCATGTGTGTGTGTGTGTGTGTGTGTGTGTATAATGGAATATTACTCAGCCATAAAAATAATGAAATAATGCCATTTGCAGCAACATGGATGGACCTAGAGATTGTCATACTAAGTGAAGTCAGTCACACAGAGAAAGTCAAATATCATATGATATCATTTACATGTGGAATCTAAAAAAATGGTACAAGTGAATTTATGAAACAGAAGCAGACTCACAGACATAGAAAACAAACTTATAGTTACCAATGGGGAAAGGGGGAAATAAATTAGGAGTTTGGGATTAACAGATATACATTACTATATATAAAACAGATAACAAAGTCCTATTGTATAGCACAGAAAACTATATTCAATATCTTGTATTAATGGAAAAGAATATGAAAAAAAAATATATATATATATGACTGAATCACTTTGCTATACACCAGAAACTAATACAACATTGTAACTCAAATACACTTCGATTTAAGAAAACAACTTTATTTTACCATGGATAGTTTATAGAAGAGATTGCCTTTGATTGTTGCTTAAGGAACTTTTTTTTTCCTCCCAACACAATACATAAGAACATGTGAGAAAGGGCTGGCCTGGTGGCGCAGTGGTTGCGCGTCCGCCTGCCGATGCAGGGGACACGGGTTCGTGCCCCGATCCGGGAAGATCCCACATGCCGCGGAGCGGCGGGGCCCGTGAGCCACGGCCGCTGAGCCTGCGCGTCCGGAGCCTGTGCTCCGCAACGGGAGAGGCCACAACGGTGAGAGGCCCGCGTACCGGAAAAAAAAAAAAAAAAAAAATGTGAAAATTGAGAACCATCCGAATCATAGAAATGTTAACTGTACTTGGAGCTTCATTTGATAATTGAAGTAACTCAAGCAACATTAGAAAAAAAACTTCTTTTTTTTCTTCTATTGCCTCAGATTTTATAGTATAAATGTTATCATGACCATAAAATAAAATAAATGTTATTATCATAAAATAAAATAAAAAAATAAAATAAAATTGTCAGGTTGCAATTTTTTTATTCTTGGGTCTACAGCAGCACTACCAATGTATCAAATGTAAAAAGGAAGAAATAAGAGTATTAAAAGTAAAATATTTTCAAAAATTTACTCAATAACACCTCCACACTCTGAAATGATATTTTGGTACCAATCGTGAATTTTATTTCACTTCTCTTCACTTTGCCCACATTCACCTTGCTCTAATTTGCCTTCAGCAGCTGCTAATATAATTCAAGTACATCTATCTTCTGAACACGATCATCAGTGTAGAGCTGGGTCACAGCTAACATGACATCAATGCTGATGGACTGACTGCATTTCACTACCTCACTGATGTTGATCATGTCTTGCCGTATGATGTAAAGTCTGGTTCATAGATTACTGATGAGATTACTCAGGAACATGGATGGATGTCTGTGGGAAGTTCAACTATCAGAGACATAGAGAGGAGGGACAACACCATTACTCTGAAGACCTGGAAGGTGATGACACATAGATGAAAATTATTTGTTCAAGTTTTTTCTAAAGTTGAAGACCTGTTTTATTTCAAAATTGGTACTTCACCAAATTGTACTAATACATGTTTTACCTGTTTATATATATACACACATATATATATATATCAAAGTCCCAAAGTACATAAGCAACAGATATTTGTTTTAGGTATGATATTACTATTTTGAAGGTCAGTCCATTTATAAGAAAGTTTTTTTTAACTTGTACATTTACAAGACACAGCTGAGCTGAATTCTTTATCACTGCACATTCTAATAAGAATTCCACTGCTGCTTATTTCCCACTGAGTTTAAAATGAATAGTCTTTTGTTATGATAAAATGCTCTTGATTCTCTGTAGAAAAGGATGGTACAATTTTATGGCAATGTAATTTATGTTAACAGCATAGATGAGCCTATAACTGCTCTCCCATTAACATTGTTGTTTTTCTCTGTTCACCATTTTCTAAAAGTCCACCTTTAAACTTGGAATATTTCATACTTGTCTCCAAACAAAATGTGTCTCTTTTTATAAAATTTCATTTATGTCAGCGGAGCTGTTACTCTGGGTAAGAAAATGGGGAGAAGAAAGTAATTTCTATTTTCCCCTAAAGGCATTTTATTCATGAGCAAAGTGTACATGGCAAAATCTTATTTCTTCTACAAATTTGTTCATGAGGATAAATGTTACTCCACTTATAAGAAATAGCATGTGATAGTAAAAGTGCTGGCTAACTTAGTTCAAGATAAAAACATCCAATTGAAGTAAAGTAGGGTTTTCTTTTTCTTAATGTAAATAATTCAAAAGTCACTTATGTAAAATAAATTAACTATAAAAATGTAAAATAATTTTACTTTACCTATGGTATTTAAGTATATAACACTAACATTAAATAGATTTAGAAAATATTTTTAATAGATTTGGAAAAATAAGGATTTATATATGTACATATATTCAATCATATATATAATCTATGAGGATAGAAAGAAGATAATTTTACTTGCTTTCAAAGTGATAGAATTAATTTAACATATAATATAATTAGAGGAGGCAGTTGAGACAAGGTGACTGGGTGAAGGAAATATATTTAGTGACCAAGATAGCCTTAACATTCTTCTCAGGTTGACTAAACTTTAGATAATTTTTTCCTTACTATGGGCCCCTGACCTCCCAGTTCTTAGAGCACCGTCACTAGATTACTTGCCATTGAAATTATTTTCCTCTGCCTCTTTTGAGATTTATATAATCTCTTCTTGCCAGGTTTAGGACCCAAGAAATGTCTTTCTTAAGGACCTAGGAGCCATCCCTTTGAAAGCTAATCCTAGAGAAAGATAGAGCCCCTATATCCCAGTCTCTGTGGGAGGCTTGAGCCTAACTTCCCTGGGTGCCAAGTAACAAACACAGGTGGCCTAAACATAGAGAGAAGCATTTGCAAACTCAGAAGTAACTCAGAGTGCCTTTCTGTTTCACTGGAGTTGAACTGCGACAGTCTTGAGTGTCTTCCTTGCCTATTTAACTTTGTCTGGTAAAAATTCTCTTTGACATTAGCCATATGGGAGATCCAGAGAGAAGCAGTATTTTTTTTTTTCCTTCCATGGTAGTGAGTGTGTGGGAGGGTTATTTGATATAAGAAATTTAATCTGACCATTCAGTTAGAGAGGGATTGTGGTAGATTAATTGCAACACTTCCCACAATTATTTATTCCTATGCCAATGTCCTTCCTAATGTGAATTTGCAGCTTCCCACTGAAGAAGAAAAGTCCAGTTCCATTTTCCCTGAGGCTTGTGACTTGCATTTGCCAAGGGAACGTGGTAGAAGTGATCGTTGGCAAGTTTTGAGCCTAGGTCTTAAGAGACAACCACATTGTCTTGGAACCATGACACTGCCATGGGAAGTAGCCAAAACAGGCTGGTGACAGAGGAGATGCCATTTGAAAGGAAGCTCATTTTCCCCATTCTTGGCTTCCTACACAGTCTAGAGCAGCCTTTTCCCAAACAAGTGAGAAAGACCAGCCAAGACAAACAGAGCAACCTACCTGACCCACAACTGGCCATGAATGCCTGGGTGAAACCGGATGAGACCAGAAGACTATTTTAAAATCAGCATCCAAGTATTTTTTTTTTAACTTGAAAAATTGATCTTGCACTTTGTAAAAATAAGTGTGAAATAAGTGTGACCTGGCATACACACGATTTTATCTTTAGTTAGTGGTTCAATTCTAGGAAGTGTTATTTTCTATTTAAATATGCTTATGAGATAAAAGGGAAAAGGGAGCGTTTGAGTCACCTTTGTCAGAGTATTATTTAGAAGTGTTATGGATTCTCTGGGTTAGGCAACTTTTAAATTTTCTTAAATAAGAGATTAGAGGAGAGAAAAAAATTGAGTGTGTGTGTGTGTGTGTGTGTGTGTGTATGTGTGTGTGTGTGTGTGTGTGGGTCTGCACATGCCCATATGTCTGTAAAATAAGTTGCGGGTCAGCTGTGTAGAAGACTTGAAATTATGTTTGCACAAGTGTCTCTTTCTATGTTCACAGCCTCCTTAGCAAGTTTTCCTTAAGAGCAGTATTGTGAAATATTTATTAGTTAATTAGGCATTCTAGATGACGAAGTAACATAATACTTCCATTGAATTTTTCTGGTTTAAATAACTTTATATTTGGAAAAATGTTTTACTATAAAATTTAGAATCATTCTACCTACAAATTAATGTTCAAATAGAACAGGAAGATGGTGTTCAAATAGCCTAAAAACGGAGGGGCTTCCCTGGTGGCGCAGTGGTTGAGAGTCTGCCTGCCGATGCAGGGGATACGGGTTCGTGCCCCGGTCCGGGAGGTCCGGGAAGGTCCCACATGCCGCGGAGCAGCTAGGCCCGTGAGCTGAGCCTGCGCTCCGCAACGGGAGAGGCCACGACAGTGGAAGGCCCGCGTACCGCGGAAAAAAAAAAAAAAAAAAAAGCATAAAAAGGGTAATTAAAATACAATTGAGTTGGAAATATTTTATGTATAACATTCAGTGTATTAAAAGACAATTTATTGCAGTTTTTAATTACAACCAGAAAAGTATATTGTTTTTGCACCTGGCACATGGAGTGTATAACAGCTGTCCCTATCGTGTCCTTGTTTTATAATTGGTGACATCCTGGCTGCTTTTAAATATAAAGTACTTGTTTGGAATTTAACAACTATTTTAAATTTAATAACTACCCCTAATATGAAATAATTATTACTATTAAGAAAATATTTCATTCATTATTATTGTTATTATTACAAATTTTAATGAAAATGTTTTATTATATATGCGTGTTTGTGTGGTATTAATACACGTTTTTAAAACATGATGAAGTTATTGGGAGGATTGAGAAGTAATAAAACTTTCTCAATTCATGCATTCTTAGTGTGGTACAGATTCAGATGATGCTGTACATATTCAATAAAAGATTTAATTTAATAGACTTGCTGTGTAAAAAAGTAAATTATTATAATGTTATAACATAGACAAAAATGTAATAATTAAACCTGTTTCTAAAATGGTTATAGATTGATAATAAACACAAATACCTAATTGATAATATAATTAAAATCATAGTCAATTGAATGTCAAATGGTTTACATAAAGTGTTATAAAGTATGTATTGTGCAGACTGATAAGTATTTAGAGAAACTGTCAAAGGCAAGAAGTCACATTAATCTCTCTATTATTTATAAAAATGTTGGCCAATACTGTTATTCAACTCTTTCTTGGGTATAGAACTTGCCTTCTCATTAAGCTGGTAAACAGCAGCACCATCAGTATGAGTAATTACATTTCTTTTAACACGAACATATTTGTCTAACATATTTGTCCACCAAGCAATATACAGAGATTCAGCTCTTAAAGTTAGTTTAACAAATCAGAGTACTCGGCATAGAGTAATACAATTGAGACACATTTCTATTTTCATTTTTAAGGAAAACTGAAAATAACATTTATCAGAAGTTAGTTTCAACCACTTTAGCTAAGAAAAATCAAAATATCAAAGTTCCTTAGGGTGTATATAGTAAAACATTATGTGACACATAATATTATATCCTAGACACAGGCAGTGACAATTGTTATGTTATAGTTTGGCTTTCCTGTGACTTCACCATTGGTTATAAGAAGAAATCCAAACTGCAAAACAAAAATCTGTATTGGTTTTTAAATTTTTTTTCTATTACTTCAACTTAGGCAACTCTTACAATAACATCACTCTTATAATCCATATTGTTCATTTCTTTTTTTAAAAATTTGTGTTTCTTAAGTTGGGAAGGAAAGTAGGAAGTCACTCATGTTGTTCTTTTTAGTTCTTTCTTTTAAAATGAATCTGATTTTTTTAAGGGAAGGTAACAAAATCCCCAGAGCTCCCATTTTGCAGTGCTTTCTTCCATTTTTCTCATCTATTGGAAAAAAAACACAATTTACTATAGATTGCAATAGTTGGTCAAATAAAGGCTTAAAGCATAGTGACTAACTTAAATTTCAGACAGGTGGAAGAGGCAACGCAACCACAAGTCTGGAAACTCAAAACTCCTGCCAAGTTGCCATGGAGTCAATATGCCAAATGCTGAATGCATGTTGAAGACAGGATAAGGTAAAGATAAATAATACCTTATCATAACTCTTATTTTCTAAGGAAAATCCTTAAGAAACTCTTTGCACCTTAGAACAAATATATTTCATTTCATAGAAGAATTAAAACTACATTAGGTACAGATTGCCAACAAACACATGAAAGGATGCTCAACATCACTAATCATTAGAGAAATGCAAATCAAAACTACAATGAGGTATCACCTCACACTGCTCAGAATGGCCATCATCAAGAGAAAAACAAATACCGTATGCTAACACATATATATGGAATCTAAAAACAAAATAGTTCTGAAGAACCTAGGGGCACGACAGGAACAAAGACACAGACGTAGAGAATTGACTTGAGGACATGAGGAGGGGGAAGGGTAAGCTGGGACGAAGTGAGAGTGTGGCATGTAGTTATATACACTACCAAATGTAAAATAGCTAGCTAGTGGGAAGCAGCTGCATAGCACAGGGAGATCAGCTCGGTGCTTTGTGACCACCTAGAGGGGTGGGATAGGGAGGGTGGGAGGGAGATGCAAGAGGGAGGAGATATGGGGATATATGTATATGTGTAGCTGATTCACTTTGTGATACAGCAGAAACCAACACACCATTGTAAAGCAACTATACTCCAATAAAGATGTTAAAAAACACTACATTATGATTATTTTAGTATAAATTATATTATTATCAGTTGTAGATGACTATAGTTACACAAATGGTAGATATTTTTTATAGTCCATGGAGCTCTGCCAGTTTTTCTTTCAGCCTATTTTCTATCCTTCTTAGATTGGACAATTTTTTTTTTTCTATATTTCAGGTCACTGGTCTATTAGTATGTCCCCTGCATCTGATGTTGAGTCTATCCACTGAGGTTTTTTTCCTACAGTATTTTTCAGTTTTAAAATTTCCATTGGATTCTTCACTATTATATCTTTTATTTCTCTGTTGAGACTTTCAATTTCTTTGCTAAGATTTTAAAGTGTATTTCATTTAAGTTTGTAATTGCTCATGAGAGTATTTTTATGATAACCGATTTACAGTCTTTGTCAGATAATTCTAACCTCTTCCATCTCAGTGTTTGCATCTATTGATTTTCTCTTTTTTCACTCAGTTTGAGGTCTTCCTGATTCTTGCTATAACAACTGATTGAAGACTGAGACCTGGGCACTCTGGGCATCATTTTCTGGGTGCTTGGATCATACTTACACCTTCTGTTTTAGCTGACCTGCCCTGACAGCACTGAGGCAGGAGGAGCCTTGCCAGCTCATTTCAGCCACCTCACTTCTGCCAGGTATGCATGTACCTCTCTTGGCCTACTTTTTCTCCCTGTCGTTCAGAAAAAGTATTTTAGTTATTATTAATTTTTTTAAATAAATGTAATCTCTAGAATTTTTTGTTGTACTTATGGGGGAGAATAGGGAATAGAGCATCTTTCCAAAGTTGGAAGTCTTCCTTGTTTCTTTTTCACAACAGAGGCAGCAGAGGACTTTGCAGGACCAGAGACTGGACATTAGGAGAGATATTCTGTCATTTGGGCTATAATATAATAAATAAAAAGCATTGTCCCATCTCCCGGCAGGATCAGGGTCTAGGGTTGAACACTTCTTATAACATGGCAGAATGCCCTCCTTCATTGTTCTTCAATCTCAGCATTCTTATTGGGGTAACACTATCATCATCCCTGGCAAGATCGGATCGATTGCCTTAAGCACTAGACAGTATCCTATATTTCCTTGGTACAATTTTAGTTCCCCAGTGGTCCTGCTCTGTAGAAGGCGAACTCTCTGGCTGGGGGGTCTTGGACAAGGTCACATTCTCTAATTCCTCTCTGTTATCTAGATAGGTCTCCTTCTGTGTCTTAGCTTGTTTATTTTCAAATCCAGCTCATGCCTCAATGGTGGACAGGGTGAAGTGAAAAAAATTAGCCTACAGTGAGTCTACAAATCAGGAATTAGTTCAAAATCATGAAATAATGATTCAGTAAAAATAAATACAAATAATGAGTCTCAATTTCAGGCTCTTTCCTGAGTAACCTTTGCTCTGTTTTCGCCACTGCAGTGGTAAAGTCTTTAGTGAATCTAAATTATGGTATCCTGGCTCTCCATGTTCAGTTCTTCCTTCCCCACCTCCCATCCTTGCCTTTTCACTTTTATGAGCATTACTCTGCAATAAGCTTTTCACACTGCTAAATTTGTGTCAGTATCTGTTTCCCAAAGAACCCAACTATACATGGTTTTTGTACTAATGATATACAAAATATAACTTGAGGGAAAGGCAAAAATACAGGAACGTTCCGTATTCTATAGAAATGAAAAAAAAAATCAAGAAGATATTACATGTCCTTTTATGTACTTATGAACCTAGTTTCAAAATATACAAAACATACATCTTTATAAAAGTTGATATTGCCAAATTCAGTGTCAAAATAGGAGATGTTTATTCATTATTTAGAAACATTTTAAGTTAAAGAAAATCTATCTATCCATACATTTGACTTCAATGATAATATTTTAATTTCAAAAGAAATGCAGACTATTTTAATAAATAATATGTTGCAACTTTAGTTCTATAATATTTCTGAAATCTGACAATGCTTTATGGCAAAAAGTATTAAATTATCATTAAGTTTTTGCATTTGAAATGATTTTCATGATCTCTTCTCAACCGGAAGTGTTGTCAAACAGTATTCACACACACACACACACACACACACACACACTCACATATACACACATATACGAGTTACCAATTATATTTTTATGTTGAGTGGTTGAACATAAGTACATGTATTTGTATATTAATTAACTAATTATAATTAAAGAATGATAGTTGTCAGAAGACCTCCATCATTCTGTTTTGCCACTCTGGCTTCATTTGTCTTTCATCTTAAACAAATGTTAGAAATAAATTTACACTTTTAAAATGAAAAAAAAAACCAGTGATCAAAAAAAGTCAATTAATTTTGCCTATATAATTAAGCTACCAGATTGTGAAACTTTTGTTGTTCTAGAGAGTGACCAAATTCTCGAAATAACATTTCTCTTTTTACCCTGGTATAATTAATTGTTTCTCTTTGCCTCACCTATAGTCATCATGTTATACATTAGATCCTCAGACTTTACTCATCTGATAACTGAATATTGTGCCCTTTCACCAACGTTTTACCAGCAAGTTCTTATTACTTTATTACCTGGTTTGTGGTAGAAATTAGCTAGTGAAATCAGGAGAGTTTTGCAATTGTTTTTTTTCTTATGCCATTGAACATGAGTGACAACCTAATGTGTTATTTGATTTTCTTTAAGCCAGGGTTCTCTGATGTACTACAGACTTTTCTATCAGGCAAAGCTTTTGGAAACCTTCTCAGAAGAATATTTTAAAAGAATAAAGTATAGAAAATTCATGAGAAACCAGCAATATTAAAATACAGTTGTTGAAATACTAATAAACCATCAAGTTACAACATAGTAGTGGTATTTTTGCTTTTTTATGTTTCTTTGTTAAAGTATTAAAGCATTACATAACAAGTTCTATACGTCCTAATTTTAAGGCAGTGATGACCATAAACAGAATACCGTGACTTTCCAATAATTATAATGTGAACTGAAAATATCTCTTATTTCTAACATTCATAAAGGCACAGATATAGTTTATATCACTGGGTTTATTGCTGTGGTAGGTAGCCTCTAAAATGGTCCCCCACGGTCCCATCTCCTGGTATTCATATCCTTGTGTAATCTCCTCTTGAGCATGGGTTGAACTGAGTAATTTGTTTCTAACAAATAGAATACAGCAGATGTTCTGGGATACCTCTTCCACTATTAGGTTATAAAAAGACCATAGTTTCTGCTTGGTTGATCTCTTACTCTCTTTGATGTGATTTCTCTTGCTCTTTCTTGGATTGCTTGCATTAGGGGAAGTTAGGCACCATGTCATGAGGTACCCCAAGCAGATATCCCGTGACTAAGCTTAGAAGTCTACCTTTTGAAGCTTGCCAATAGGCAAGTGAGTGAGCTTAAAAGGAGACACTCCCTAGTTAAGCATTGAGATGCTGACAGCCCAGGCTCATACCTGAGCCTGAAACACTCAGCTAAGCCACACCTAGATTCCTGATTAACAATTTTAATTGTTATGCAGCAATAGCTAAGTAGTTCAATTGCTTATATCCTAATTAAAAGAAATTCTAAACATCAATTGCAGATAATAAAAGTAGAGATGTATTTTTTTCCTCACCCAGGTTCACAGACCTCTGATAAGTGTGCACACCTCCCTTTGGACTCCCAATTAAGAATTCCTATTTTAGGCCTAATCATTAGGAATGAAATAATTTCACCCATTTAAACCAGAGGAAGACAAATGTGCACAATATAACCATCTTTAAATACTTTAACTTCTACAAAATAAATTAAGCAATTCACACAATGTCAGAGGTAACTCAGATGGATTTGATGAAGGTTCGTCCTCCATTAAGGGGAAATTCTTTCAACAGAACTTAATGAAAAATACTTTCTCTTTTTGCAACAAATTCAGCCAATTAAGTTGGTTACCAAAAATGGGCAAAATTTTTGAGGAGAAGCATCCAAAACATACATAAGTTAAGAGATTACAGAAATAACTGATGCTATCAGCTTAAAGATACAACTCAGGCAAAGAAACTAGGAATCAGATATTTTTCAGAGAAAAAATATATATGATTAAAAACTTATCAGTTTTAAAAATATTTTAGTTAAGCCCAAATTTGGTAGCTTCCAAAGCTGAGGGAAAATGAGAGGAGGCCATGATATGAATTCCATTCCTCTCACGATAACAATGAAAACAAATTTGTTTGAAGAGAAACTATGCTGCAAATATTCAAATCAAAAAATAAAATTTTAAATTATTTAGATTAATGGAGAGAAAATCTTGAAGATATCTCTGTGGGAGTTTAAAAATCAATTTGAATGCACAGAAAAGAAATTAAATAGGTTTGCAAATCATGATCAAAACATCTCAATTTCTTCTTTTTTTTAAGGACTAGTTGACATGATCTAAAAAAGGACAATGTATAAATTACATACAAGTTGCACAAACAAGGATGCAGTACTTAACTTTGTATCTCCAGTCCTACCTGCCCAGTGGTATGCCAGGCAAAATATAAAGTGCAATCAATTTACCCATATAATATAGACAAACCTGGCCTTGAAACTGAGAATTTCATGACAAGATTTCCATTAAAAATAATATCTTACATTTTTAAGTAATATGTTCCATTTAAGAAAATCTTGAGTGCCCCAAGACAAAAATCCTGTCATAGTCAAGAAAATGATATACAACAATCCAAGAAAGAAAAATCCGATATTTGCTCTTGTTGAATAACCAACCACATGACACAGAGGGGGAATTTTGCTTTGTTTTTCACTCACCTTTTGAAATGTAGCTTAGAAAATCATCCTGATAAGAAATCCTATTTTGTGAGTGGCCTATAGCATCTTTTCTGGAAATGATGATCTTTCTAATATCAAGTAGTACAATTTCTTAGGCACAGAAGTTAAATATGTGTAAGAGGCAGTTCATTGTTAGTGTCAAAATAAATTAATGTGCCATGCATAATGTAATAGTAAACACATGAGCCATTAAGAAATATTATAAAGTTTTTAGATATTGAGGACTTTTTCCAAAATATTTCCATTTAAGTCTAAAATTGATCATTTAAAATAATTTTATTGACTGGAACTATTCTAAAGAAAGATTGGTTAGAACTAAACCTCATAGATGCTTTTAGGAAGCAAATAAACAAGCAATATAACATTATTAATGAGTTATTAAATATTTATGTTTAGATATTGCCTCAGTTATAAGTGAGCCATTTAAAAAAACGTTTTCTTATTGATATTGATGGGCAAAAGAAAAAAATGAAAAGAAAAAAGGAAAAGAAGCCTTTGTAAGTCTGTTTATAATGACCATTTTCCTGGCACCATGTTAAATTTAAAGTAGGCACTATTAAACGTTTACGAAGTCTTAACTGCCTTTAAATTATTTGAAATGACAAAACATATAAACTATAGACTATAATTGTAATAATACAGTTGCTTAGTTTCATAATTGAAAGTTAAACTCCATGCATAGTCTGGTTTGCAAAATGTCAGCCTGGTAGCTGTTGTGATTTTGCTTACCTTGACAACAGAAGCAAAATATTCAAAGTTATAACTGGAAAATAATAATGCAATAATCCAATGATTATAGATATATAACACATTTGAAATTTCAACTAATTTAAAAATAAGTCCTACATATACCCTACACATACTCTGAAAATATGTTCGCACTGTAATTTTCTCTTTTTCATTTCAAAGCTATTTACATTTATTCATACATAGGCACGAAGACACGGTCCAACATACATCCAAATTATGTCCTAAGCATTGTTGAAACATGCACATAGAGTATCTTGAAAAAGGCTTTTTGGAGCATTTCAACAAAACCCACATTCAACTGAGAAGAGTTGAAAGAGATGAAAAATAATTAGCAAGCAATGAGGTTTCTGCACACAAGTACATGACATTATACAATATACACTTGAGATTTTAGAACTATGCTTTTAGATATCCATCTTCTGAGAAAAATGCTATGTGATAAACAGTAACAATAATATTTCTTTTCTTGAGAGCCCAAACTATTCTCGATATTAAAATCAGAGGGTAGAAAATTTCTCCTTTGAGTTTTTCAGAAAAATAAAACTATATAGTGCCCTGAATTATGTGTCCAACTACATTCTTACAGTAAATAATCTTCAGGGGGGATTTCTATAATATTTCTTAATTTGAACTTGCCTTTTACTCTAATATCTCTGTTTCTTGAATATACCAAATTCATTGCTAACTTATCCAAGCAGACGCTATGCTCTCCAAATTGTTATATTTTGGATTGTGGCCATATTATTAGCTCTTTCTTGTCATTCAAATTTCTAGTTCTGCTTACTACCTTGTAAGGGTTTGCAGACCATGGAGCAGGGAGGGAGCACCCAGGCAGAACCTAGTGGATTCCCTGAGTAGTGGAGACTGAGCTGAAAGTGCAAAGTGACCAAGACAGTTATTAGCAAGACAGAATATCACGGAGAAGAAAGCCACACAGAGGAAGAGAGAAATTCAGAAATATGCAAAGGCTCTCCCATGAGTCTTCAACTGAAACTCTGCTCAGCACATGCTGTAAGCAATCTACTTGAGAACAGAAAAAGAACTATCCAAAGGCCAGTGCCTGGCATTCACATAGGGCTGGGAATGGTGTCTGGTCCCACTCGCCTGGCTGGAAAACCTCATTGTTCACTGGGCATATAGTAGAGTGTAAATAATGATCTTGCCTCTATAACGAGAAATTATTAAGCCCTAGAAAGTTAAAGAAAATACAACAGAAAAATAGGATATCAGATGGCAATCTGGATCCACACAAAGAAACAAAGAACTTCAAGGAGAGTAACCAGGGCTTCCCTGGTGGCGCAGCGGTTGAGAGTCCGCCTGCCGATGCAGGGGACACGGGTTCATGCCCCGGTCCGGGAAGATTCCCACATGCCGCGGAGCGGCTGGGCCCGTGAGCCGTGGCCGCTGGGCCTGCGCGTCCGGAGCCTGTGCTCCGCGACGGGAGAGGCCACAACAGCGACGGGCCCACGTACCGCAGAAAACGAATAGTAACCAGTTGGATAAAAATATTTATGGTCCCTGACTGATAATGGTTCAATTTATGATTTTTTGACTTTCCAATGCTGCAAAAGCATTACACATTCAGGAGAAACCATATTTTGAATTTTGATCCTTTCCTGGGTTAGCGATATGCTGTAAGATATCTCCTCTAATGCTGGACAGCAGCAGCTAGCACGGCTCCCAGTCAGCCACGCATTCGGGGGGTAAACAACCGATACGCTTACAACCATTCTGTACCCAGACAACCATTCTGTTTTTCACTTTCAGTACAGAACTCAATAAATTACATGAGATGCTCAATACTTTATTATAAAATAGGTTTTGTGTTAGATGATTCTGCCCAACTGTTGGCTAATTAAGTGTTCTGAGCACATTTAATGTAGGCGGTAGGCGAGACTAACCTATGACGTTCCTTAGGTTAGGTGTAGCAAATGCATTTTTCATGTACGATATTTTCAACTGAATGATAGGTTTATCAAGATGTAACAACATCATAAGTCGAGGAAGATCTCAGTAAGATTTTTTATTATTTAAATCTATTAAAAGATAATTGAATATTTAAATAAAAATAACAATATAGTGAGTGTTTTTGTAACATTTCTCCTCTTTGGGCTTACTTGTGTCTGATCCCATGTGTATCATGTTCACTTTATGACAGATCATTGTGGGACCGCTAAACTACGATTTAGTGGCTGTGATAAGACCCAGTTCACTATGGCCTGGGCTGGCTGCAAGATTACTTACTGTCCATGGTCAGGGTCCCCATCTCTGCCAGAGCTCGGAAGCACATAGGGAGCTGCTTTTCCAGTGGTGTATAATTGGCTGTTGCAGGTAGCAGGAGCTTACCTCAAAATATTGCTGGTATCCCTCTTCTGAGAATTGCCATAAAATCCATGTGTCTTCTGCCATTTTAGCCCTGCGGCCTTGGCATACATACGACAACTTTCCTGATTAGACTCAAATGAAAGCTACCAGATTTTTTTGTTAATCATAGATAAGCTAAGTGTAGAATATACTATATTCAGGTTCGAAAGAGGCATTTTCGTTTGTTCCTAATGACAGCAGGTATAAGATGTAATAATTCGTACTTTGCAAGGATTGTCCCAGTATTCCCTTTTTTTTTTTTTTTTTTTTTTTTTTTTGTGGTATGCGGGCCTCCCTCTGCTGTGGCCTCTCCCGTTGCGGAGGACAGGCTCCGGACGCGCAGGCTCAGCGGCCATGGCTCAC
>NC_041220.1:134649936-134656600 GCF_002837175.3 Physeter macrocephalus | reverse complement strand
TGCGGAGCACAGGCTCCGGACGCGCAGGCTCAGCGGCCATGGCTCACGGGCCCAGCCGCTCCGCGGCATGTGGGCTCCTCCCAGACCGGGGCGCGAACCCGGTTCCCCTGCATCGGCAGGCGGACGCGCAACCGCTGCGCCACCAGGGAAGCCCCGGCCAGTATTCCCATTTTTAATAGATCATCCCCTAAAACATTCACTGATGTGATAGGCACCCAAGACTTTTTTGATTTTTATATCCTATTCTCTAGTGCATATGTGTTTTACCAAACTCTCCAATTGTCTTGACACTTCTTTTAATCCAGTACAATTAACATTTTGGAGTCATTATAGTTGATGAACTATTGATGATATATTATGATGTTCTGTGTAATATCTAAATATTTCATGTCCCTTCAGAATACATGAGAGGAGATGGGACAAGTTAAATAAAAGCCTCATGGAAAGACTATAAATAAATACTGTTACAGAAAACATGTGAATGTGAATTATTTCTGGCCTTCTGATGGAGATAGAAAACATATCTGAAGGATCAAAGGACACACACTGTATCTGAGTCTGTGTTGATCTAAAAAAGATACCACATATGGCACACAATTACAAATAGGGCTACTACACTATTGAGTTTACAATAGTCTGCTGTCATCTCCAAGAAACAATTTTCTTCCTTCCTTCCTCCCTCTTTCTTTCTTTCTTTCTTTCTTTCTTTTTCTTTCTTTTTCTTTCTTTCTTTTTCTTTCTTTCTTTTCTTAGTACCTTCTAGACTCTGGACTAGTTGGCTAATTAGCTACCTGGCTAATATGCTTAGTGAAGTTGCTAAGAATCTGGTCTTTCTGAGGCTAATCTCTATTGGATGTTATTGTTGTAATTAGTTTTGTTTACTTCGTTTCTCCCTACTAGATATTTTAGGTTGGATTTACATCCTGAAGCATTTTAAAATATTATATTTTATTAGGTAACTTTATTATAGAAAGTAATATTATCTACCCTCGCCGCTTTTTTCTGCTCTTCTTAGTAATTAATATATACATTGTTAATGTTAATTAGTAGTATGTATATTCATGTTTCTAACGTTGCAAGACATACTTCCATGGAAACCTTTTTAAATCTTCGCATTCATTAGTTACTGCTCTGGATATTATCACTCTGGGTTTTACAGAAAAAGTTTGTTACAGCACACTGTTTTATTTCTCCATTACAATTGCTTCCAGACTTGTACTCTAATTAGTATTCATTTGTAGACATCTCAGATTCCTCTCCTTGCTCTTTAATATATGCAGTTAAAAAGTTTTTCTTTGCAGGCAAGGAGGGAATATAAATTGCAAATACTTAAAGGCTTCACTTCAAGAAAACATTAAAAGAAAAATTCAGAAAACAAAGCATTTCCTACTGAGAGGAGATTTCAAGGAGTAGTTGAGTATTGGAGAAAGATGAGGATATTTGACAGCTTAGCAACTTCTAATCATGTTTTTGTTCATGTAGTTATATTGTATTAAATGAGTGTCCAGATCTTCCACACTTTCACATTCCAGTATAAATTCAAACATTCTCTATGGAGGAATACAAATTGATTTGGGGTTATTCATATATGCTTCCTACATTAGTGCAAATAATTGAGAAATAAATTTCACGTTATGGAGTTAATTAACATTGCAAGTCATTTTATAACACTATGGAGTTTTTGGAGGAAACAGAATATGTTGTCTAACTCAGTCAATTTACCCTATAAATTGGGAATAAAGATGTAGATATACACAGGAATTCAAAAACAGGAAATACTTTTTGTAACATAATTTCAATAAAAATTAGAATCTGAGACAAATCATACTCTAAAAGACATTTGCATAGGAAGCCAAAGGAATTTACAAACAAGACATTCATCTTGTAACTTTATTTTTTCATAGAAAGTCTGGCTCTTTGTGAATATTTTAATTAGGATTTTGCTTGAAATGAACCTAAAATACATGACTGAATTAGATTTTAATTTAAAATTAAGTTGTATTTGCATAAATTGTCTGTTTTCTTTGCTAAGGCTGGAAACAGAGAGATAAAGAAGCTTCTGACTTACGATGTGTCAATAATCTAATTTTCAAATGATATTTTTTTGTCATTCACTGAATGACAGTGAAAGCAAGACTTAGGACTGTGTCTTGAGAATAATAAATGAAATATTTCTATTAATCCTGAAAACGTATTTGTATTATTTGTATTTAAATTATAGATACTTGTGGGAATTTCACATTATCTGTACTGGAAAATTATACTGTGATATTTCAGTCTATTAGGATACAGACAAAGGGATACATTTTGTACAGGTACTATCATAATCCGATAATTACATAATTCAATGTAATGCCTAGGGTTTAAAATCCCACGTGAATTTTTTATTCTATTATAACATGAAATAGCATGGAACTGTACTCATTAGAGGGACATTAAATTAATATAGTATTAAATCTGATAATTCACTTGTATCTTCATCAATAGAGCTAAATTAGTTTATATGTTTATTTCATTTATTTTTGTTATATGTGGACCAAGTGTTTAAATAGTTAAGTGATACTAAGACCCGGAACATTTTGAAGTAGACAAAATTACAACTTGACCTGATTGCTAATATTTTTAATCTGAGTGTCTAGTTATAGAGAAAAAGGTTTGTTACTTAACAATTTAAATGAATAATTGCATGAGACAGAGAGCTTCTCAGAAACAATATATTTTTAAGAGAATATGTAACTTTAAATGTTTTTTCCAAAGTTTACCAGTATGCAATTTGCATTCTAATGTCATTTTAATATAACTTAACATTGAAAAATAATAAAAATCTTGAAAGGGAATTAACATTTTAAAATTATTCCAGGGATTTCTTTTATAAGTTAACCTCATTATTTCTTTTTATTTAAAGCCAACAGCAGAATCAAATGCAAAATGCTCTCTGAGTAAATAATATGTCTTCCTCCAATCCAGAAGTCAGATATTTGCATTATGTGTATTTATATGTGTGATGTGTGTGTAAACCCTATGTATGTATTGACCCTTTTCAATTTCAACCTCAAAAATCATATCTGATCCAGAGGTGGTCTGGTCTGGTGTATATAGATATAACAGTGTGTATATATGTGTGCACAGATGCATATATTTGTGTATATCAATATGATTATGTGTCCATGTATGTACATATATATATTTATGATCCATATCTATCAATCTATTTCGCTATATGTGCACACAGATAATATATGAATATGTATGATTTTATCATATGAGGTTTAGCAATCCTATGATACAATACAATCTTAAGTATTACCTGGTATATATATTTTAAATGACTTTTAATTACATTAAAAAGATGCAAAGTGTAGCAGTTATAATTTCTCTCCTAGAAGTAAAAGAAACAGCAAATTGAAAGATTCAGTCGGCCCAATTATTAAAAATACTGCTCAGTTATTAAAAATACCATGATGAAAACAACAGTGGTCCTTAGACATTGTAATTTTTTAAGTAAAAAATCAGATTACAACCTATTTATATAAATAACCATTTGAAGAAAATATTGCCTAATTTTATGTATTTATTTGCAAATATCTTTTTCCAAAATGGCTTGCTTTTGAAAAATGAACAACATATATCATTAATAAGCAAGTAAAGATGTAATATTGTAGTCCATATGCAAGAAAAACTCACTATAGCCAAAGGAGATTTTCCATTTAAAGATTATAGGATTGCGTTTAGAAACAGCAATTTAGTGTAATATATTCCATGAATACGTAATTTTCACCAGGTCAGCCCATTCTTTTTCATTCTCTGTACAATGCCCAAATGAGCTCTTTGCTTTCTGTTTTGCATCAAAGACAAATTACATCCTTGCTGTACTCAGAAATAAAAGAATATAATGAAACTCAATGTCATTTAGCTAGGTATCAGATTACAAAGACGGGTCACTCCAAACAGCTTTAACAAACTTTCAGAGCAGATAAATGGCACCCGTTTTGTTTCTTTCTTGACTTGATAGTATGAGAGGTGATGAAATTACAAGAAAGTGTCAACCAGGTGATTTTTAGGAACACCTAGGGAAGTATTTCTCAAACTCTTTTTGTACGCTGCCCAGTCATATGGGACAAAAATCTACTAATCTTATTAAGTGATAGAAAAATTTGATTTTCATAAATTAGCATGTTAAAAGTATACACTAAAGATCACCAAAGTTTTAAATTTAGGAATTTAGCAACGTTTCTCCTTTTCATATAACATTGCAGGACTCCTATGTAGTGCATTTATTCTAAAAATGGATGGAAGTCCCCCAAAAATTTTCTGGGGGACTAAAGCTATTATAAAACTTGCTTTGTGTTCTCATGATTTTATATTGCTGTTACTGTTGCTTTTTTGTTTTTTCTTAAATAAATATTGACTTACATTCATTGTTATTACATCTTTGTCAGGTTTTTAGCATGTAGATATCGATTTCTTAATTATTTTGATCCCTAGTTTCCTTTTCATTTATGTGAAAGAGTGGTCTTTTGACATAAAGATGCCATATCCTTGTGTTACACAGTTACACCACATATTCCAGCCTAATTTTTTACCATGACAAGCTATAAGTTATCTGCTGCTTGTCATTTTGTGCCACAATTCTTTAAATACATGTTAACGTAATTCATAAGAAGCTCTTTTCCTCTTAATGACCTAGGGGTAATTTCTGTTTCTAGGTAACTACTGCCCACTACACTTAAGCTGATGTTACCAGTTGGACCTTCATGATTTTGTGCAACTTTCACTCTGATGAGTTCCCAACCCATGCTTTGATAAAGCGAGGTAGATATTCATTTTCCATTGGTCAAGGAATTCTTTCCTAATTAACTTTCAGCTAAAAATAATTTCCATTGTGTAGAGCATTTCACCTATTTTATTCACTGTACCATATTCAAAATAATGATTTTGTAGATGATCTTCAGTCATTTAACTCATTTGACCATTTTTTTTGCACAATATTGGGTTAGGATGAAATTAGTGATTTGTTCTTTTCATATTTCTCAATTATCTATTATAAACTACTATAAACTCCTGTTTTTACACATTCTTTCCTTCTGTAGCCTTAGCAGCATTTTTTTGAAGATATGATTATTTTAAACATATATGTGCTCATTTGTGCCATGTTTCGTAACTTAGGGTTTCTTGGGATTGATTTTCAGTAAATAAAATTAAGTTATTGTCTCCTAATAATACCAAGATGAATAACATATACAATGTATGAGTACCTTCTATGAACCAAGCACTGTGTTATCTTTATTATATATATCGACTAATTAAATCTTTAGAGAAAAAAATCAATGATGTGAACTTTAAATTGACAACCTGGAAAGAATATTATTGAACTACATGACCAAGTTTGTTTTGTTTATTTAACATTTATGTAGAATCCGTTATGCATTAGACACTATTTGCTTTACAAATACTAACTCATTTATTCCATATGACAACTATAGGAATTAAGTCATTATTATTACTGTACATTTTTTTACAGATAAGAAAAATGAAGAACTGAGAAGTCAAAGTTGTCCAAGATCACAAAACTGATATGTGGTCAGCCTGGATCCAAAACTCGACAGGCTTATTGCAGAGTACAGAGTACGATAGGCCCACTGACCCAGGAAGCTATGCAGCCTCTCTTGCCTTTGTCCTTATAGAGCATTTGCTAACCACAACTGGCACTGGCTGGTATGTTTCAAAGCAAACAATGGCACCAAAAGAGACTCAGAAAGCATATTTGGACACTATAGTTATACAAATATCTCAAAGACTAGGGAGTCAAAGGCATATTTATATTTTCTGTTACAAATAATTATGACTTCTTCCTAAAAGAGAATAGCCTGTGTTAGACAATGCAAATTAAAATTACTGTGCCATCACTTAAGAGATTAGAATGATAAAGATTTAACAAGGGTTCAAGCACATTATATGGGAAAAAAAATAGAAACTAAATTTGCCCTGAAATTAGTCAGCCCTCTCATCTGACTCTAAACTAGAGAGAGCTTGGTCAGATAAATCTATGAGCTCAAGTATTACATGAAAAGAAAAGCAGCAGCAGAAGGATTCACAGAAAATAACGAAAGGGAATCTAAGGTGAAGTTGAAGTCCCGCAGCTTGGCTGGTAAGTGTCATTCACATGGAACTCTCTCTTAGAGCACATGGAGAGAACCTCTGTCTACTTGAAAGTGTTTCCTATCAAACATTTATTTATGTACTTCTTATCTGGAATTCCTTACTCTTTCTATATAATTTTGTTGGGTGTTGCCTTTTATTTTTCTAGTTGTTTTTTTTTTTTCCTCCCTATTGTTTAATATATTTCAAGGCTTATTTGGAATTCCACCTTAACTCCTCCCATGTTGTCACAGTCTAATTATATGTATTTTTTCCTGCCTGAATTCCTGTAGGAAATGATATGTTTAAATATTCTTTAAACATAAATAATAGTTTATTTATGCATAAATGTTATATTTTCTTACATGATGAATTGTTTAGTATAACTGCTTAAATATTTTAATTTGTCTTAAGCTACTTGTATCCTTATATAAACGTTAAATGTATTACCCACAATAGGTTTTCAAGAAATATATATATATATTTTATATATATATATATATAGATATTATTTGACAGTGTGACT
>NC_041220.1:134646876-134649209 GCF_002837175.3 Physeter macrocephalus | reverse complement strand
TTTAGGAAATTCTAAGAGTTTTAGGAGCTTTGTGCCAAGAACAGGAACAAAGACCAATAACATATACATAATTATAAATATATGTTTCTTATTAGAAACCAAAATATCACAAGATCAAAAGATTTTTCAGGGATGATTAAATTAAGGGCCTTGAGATGCAGATTTAATCCTGGATTATTTAGGTGGGCTCAATCCAATCACATGTATCTCTAAAAACTCAGAACCTTTCCTGACTGTGGTCAGAAGGAAGCAGTGGTCAGAGAGATGTCATGTTGCTGACACACTCCTTTGTTAACATTTATACCAATTCCTACATGTATAAGTAACCGAATATTGATCTCTTTCATTTAATTTATACCTTCTCTCTCTTCCTAGATTTCACTTTTCTAAAATAAGTGGCTGTAATTTAATTTCTTATTTTCTCTGGCAGAATTTCAGTCAAACCAAAAACAACGGGAACTAGGAAGCGGCAGCCTGCGAAAAGGAGACCCCCAAAACAGTAAGTTAAACAAAATGAGAAGACAGAGAAACAGAAAGAAGATGAAGGAGCAAGGTAAAAACCCACCAGACCTAACAAGTGAAGAGGAAATAGGCAGTCTACCTGAAAAATAATTCAGAATAGTGAGAGTAAAGATGATCCAAAATCTTGGAAATAGAAAGGAGAAAATACAAGAAATGTTTAATAAGGACCTAGAAGAACTAAAGAGCAAAGAAACAGTGATGAACAACACAATAAAGGAAATTAAAAATTCTCTAGAAGGGATCAATAGCAGAATAACTGAGGCAGAAGAACGGAAAAGTGACCTGGAAGATAAAATAGTGGAAATAACTATGCAGAGCAGAATAAAGAAAAAAGAATGAAAAGAATCGAGGTCGGGCTTCCCTGGTGGCGCAGTGGTTGAGAATCTGCCTGCCAATGCAGGGGACACGGTTTCGCGCCCCAGTCCGGGAAGATCCCACATGCCGCGAAGCGGCTGGGCCCGTGAGCCATGGCCACTGAGCCTGTGCGTCCAGAGCCTGTGCTCCACAGTGGGAGGCAACAATGGTGAGAGGCCCACGTACCGCAAAAAAAAAAAAAAAAGAATTGAGGACAGTCTCAAAGACCTCTGTGACAACATTAAACACACCAACATTCGAATTATAGGGGTCCCAGAAGAAGAAGAGAAAAAGAAAGGGACTGAGAAACTATTTCAAGAGATTATAGTTGAAAATTTCCCTAATATGGGAACGAAAGTAGTTAATTAAGTCCAGGAAGCACAGAGAGTCCTGTAGAGGATAAATCCAAGGAGAAACATGCAAAGACACATATTAATCAAAGTATCAAAAATTAAATACAAAGAAAAAATATTAAAAACAGCAAGGGAAAAGCAACAAATAACACACAAGGGAATCCCTATAAGGTTAACAGCTGATCTTTCAGCAGAAATTCTCCAAGCCAGAGGGAGTAGCAGGATATATTTAAAGTGATGAAGGGGAAAAACCTACAACCAAGATTACTCTACCCAGCAAGGATCTCATTAAGATTTGACAGAGAAATTAAAACCTTTACAGACAAGCAAAAAAGCTGGAGTAGCAATTCTCATATCAGACAAAATAGACTTTAAAATAAAGACTATTACAAGAGACAAAAAAGGACACTGCATAATGATCAAGGGATCAATAATCCAAGAAGAAGATGTAACAATTGTAAACATTTATTCACCCAACAGAGGAGCACCTCAATACATAAGGCAAATACTAACAGCTATAATAGGGGAAATCGACAGTAACACAGTCATAGTAGGGGATTTTAACACTGCACTCTCACCAATGGACTGATGATCAAAAATGACAATAAGGAAACACAAGCTTTAAATGATACATTAAACAAGATGGACTTAATTGATATTTATTGGACATTCCATCCAAAAAAAATAGAATACACTTTCTTCTCAAGTGCTCATGGAACATTCTCCAGGATAGATCATATCTTGGGTCACAAATCAAGCCTTGGTAAATTTAAGAAAATTGAAATCGTATCAAGTATCTTTTCTGACAACAACGCTATGAGAATAGATATCAATTACAGGAAAAAAACTGTAAAAAATACAAACACATGGAGGTTAAACAATACACTACTTAATAACAAAGAGATCTCTGAAGAAATCAAAAAGGAAATTAAAAAATACATAGAAACAAATGACAATGAAAACACGATGACCCCAAACCTATGGGATGCAGCAAAAGCAGTTCTAAGATGGAAGTTTATAGCAATACAATCCTACTTCAAGAAACAAGAAACATCTCAAATAAACAACCTAACTTTACACCTAAAGCAATTAGAGAAAGAACAA
>NC_041220.1:134643473-134645310 GCF_002837175.3 Physeter macrocephalus | reverse complement strand
TCCTAAAGATGCTACCAGAAAACTACTAGACCTAATCAATGAATTTGGTAAAGTAGCAGGATACAAAATTAATGCACAGAACTCTCTTGCATTCCTATAGACTAATGATGAAAAATCTGTAAGTGAAATTGAGAAAACATTCTCATTTACCATTGAAACAAAAGGAATAAAATATCTATGAATAAACCTACCTCAGGAGACAAAAGACCTGTATGCAGAAAATTATAAGACACTGATGAAAGAAATTAAAGATGATACAAATAGATGGAGAGATATACCATGTTCTTGGATTGGAAGAATCAACATTGTGAAAATGACTCTACTACCCAAAGCAATCTACAGATTCAATGCAATCCCTATCAAACTACCACTGGCATTTTCCACAGAACTAGAACAAAAATTTCACAATTTGTATGGAAAACCAAAAGACCCTGATTAGCCAAAGCAATCTTGAGAACGAAAAATGGAGCTGGAGGAATCAGGCTCCCTGACTTCAGATTATACTACAAGGCTACAGTAATCAAGACAGTATGGTACTGGCACAAAAACAGAAATATAGATCAATGGAACAGGATAGAAAGCCCAGAGATAAACCCACACACATATGGTCACCTTATCTTTGATAAAGGAGGGAAGGATATACAGTGGAGAAAAGACAGCCTCTTCAATAAGTGGTGCTGGGAAAACTGGACAGCTACATGTAAAAGTATGAAATTAGAACAATCCCTAACACCACACACAAGAATAAACTCAAAATGGGTTAAAGACCTAAATGTAAGGCCAGACACTATCAAACTCTTAGAGGAAAACATAGGCAGAACACTCTATGGCATAAATCACAGCAGGATCCTTTTGGACCCATCTCCTAGAGAAATGCAAATAAAAACAAAAAAAAACAAATGGGACCTAATGAAACTTAAAAGCTTTTGCACAGCAAAGGATACCATAAACAAGACCAAAAGACAACCCTCAGAACGAGAGAAAATATTTGCAAATGAAGCAACTGACAAAGGATTCATATCCAAAATTTAGAAGCCACACATGCAGCTCAATACCAAAAAACAGACAACCCAATCCAAAAATGGCCAGCAGAACTAAATAGACATATCTCCAAAGAAGAGACACAGATTGCCAACAAACACATGAGAGAAATGCTCAACATCATTAATCATTAGAGAAATGCCAACCCAAACTACAATGAGGTATCATCTCACACCGGTCAGAATGGCCATCATCAAAAACTCTAGAAACAATAAATGCTGTAGAGGGTGTGCAGAAAAGGGAACACTCTTGCACTGCTGCTGCTACTACCCAAAGCAATCTACAGATTCAATGCAATCCCTATCAAACTACCAATGGCATTTTTCACAGAACTAGAACAAAAACTTTCACAATTTGTATGGAAACACAAAAGACCCTGAATAGCCAAAGCAATCTTGAGAAAGAAAAATGGAGCTGGAGGAATCAGGCTCCCTGACTTCAGACTACACTACAAAGAACAGTATGGAGGTTCCTTAAAAAACTAAAAATAGAACTACCATATGACCCAGCAATCCCACTGAGAAAACCATAATTCAAAGAGTCATGTACCATAATGTTCATTGCAGCTCTATTTACAATAGCCAGGACATGGAAGCAACCTAGATGTCCATTAACAGATGAATGGATAAAGAAGTTGTGGCACATATATACAATGGAATGTTGCTCAGCCATAAAAAGGAACGAAATTGAGTTATTTGTAGTGAGGTGGATGGACCTAGAGACTGTCATACAGAGTGAAGTAAGTCAGAAAAAGAAAAACATATACCATATGCTAACACATATATATGGAATCTAA